>NW_017300063.1:228874-249730 GCF_001594075.2 Trachymyrmex cornetzi | reverse complement strand
GAACAGGAATTAGATATTAAGATTTCAACATATCAGAAACTGATTACATCGGAATACACGATTTCTGATAGGTTGAAATCTTAATATCTAATTCTTGTTCCTCTATTGTGCGCAGGCCCTTAGCGTCTAAGACATTACTTAAGACGATCTTGAAATAAGACTCTACTATGAATACCGGCCTAAATGATCAACTTATACTTTTAGCATACACTTTTAATCATTTTTAAAAAAATTTTTGTCTTTACAATTTTGTGTTTTAACAAAAGATTACATTGTTGCATTTCTTAAAATTTATACGTATAATAAATTTAACAGTTTGCAAATTGTTAAAAAATTTTTTTCAAAAGGTTCAATACTTTTACAAAACAGTACAAAGCTTTACCTACAAAATGTTTTTTTAAAAATTTTCTTACGATTTTTCTTGACTGAATTACGCGACATTATAATGCTAAATAACCTGCATAGTTTACAATCAATAACAATGAAATTCGATGAAATATGCCATTGCAAAAATTAAAAAAACATTTTAAAGAGCAAAATTTGTACTTTAGAGGAAAGTCGCTGATACCGACATATCCCTTTGTTTTTAGACAATGTTTTATAAACAAAAGGTAAAAATAAAACTTTAAAAACGTAATTACAAACTGGAAAGTGTCTTCTATCAGATAGTATAAGCAGTTTTTATAATACTATTTGCAATTTTTCAATAATTAATTTTTTCGTAAGGTAAACAAAAATGAGTGTCTGACAAAATGGGCTTCAAAACTAACACAGTAGGCAGTAATGCTACGTATTCATATTCTTTTTATTTTACAAGCATTATCTGTATAAAGTACCTACAAGTGAATGTACATAAGATTTTCCATAATCTTTTCACTTCGTTATAAAATATTTTTATTGAATTGTATGCATATTTATTTTATGCAAAATACAAATATGTAATGCGATAGTTTTTCTAGAATTGTTCCATATATGCACAATTGCCTTCAGCTCCAATAGACTTATTTGACATTATAAAACAACATTATAAAGATTAAGTTAGCTCATGGTCTGTTTTACGGACATGTGTGTGACGGTTTACGCTGCACCCCAATTTTAAATTAAAAATTGTATTATGAAAAGATTAAGAGAAAAAATAATATAAATAAAACTTATTTCGGAAACTACAAGTATTTAAAATGACGTAACATTATTAATAATATAGTCACTATTATTTAAACCACGCAATTTGCAAAAGAAAATCGTAAAAATTTTATTTTCGTAGAATTCGTTTTTAGCTGATTTGATATAGAAACAAGCCACAAACATACAAATTATGAGTTTGTACTTCTTTTTAATTACCTAAACAGATCATGATTTTATTAGTATTAATAAAGTGCAATAGTTAGTTTCTGAGAAATAAGGGGGTGTCAGTTTAGGAGACCTGTGTCGGCGACTTTCCTCTAACATATCATATGCTTTTAATCGTTTTTAAATATAATTTTACAAAATTAAGAAGATAAAAAGTTTTTGCGATAATTTTTTACCAATATTTTACCGTTATTGGTTGTTTAGCAATGCAGAGAGATCGACGATTCAATGTCGCGTAATTCAGTAAAAAAAATCGTAAGAAATTTTTTAAAAAAGCATTTTGTAGGTATATAAAGCTCTGCAGGGTAATAAGCAATTATGTAACTTTTTCTCTTGTGAGCGGAAACGTACCCGATAAGTGAAAATTTTTATACATATATGTACGTATACGTGTACACACATTATACAAAAAGTTTTCACTTTTCACGTTTCCGCCCTAAGGAAAAAGTTACATGATCGCTATTCTATACTACTGTTTTTTAAAAACATATTAAACAATATTAAACTTTTTAAAAAAGAGTATTATTTATCAAGCTACAAAAATACGAAAAAAGCGCAGTATTATATACGGTAAACTTTTCATTGTATCTGCATGGAATAATCAATTCCAAGTTGAGATGAATCACAAAAATACAGTTTTTAAATATCTGAATATTATTGTAAATATCTGTGCATATTAATTAAGGATAGTAAAAGAAACAGTAAAATAAATCATAAAATGAATATTGCATTATGTGCTAATTAAAAAATTAATAATCTTACATCAATTTCTGTAAGACCAATCATCATTGGTATTTCTGAAGAAGTCACGTGATCTTCTTTTCATTGAATGCTGCCGCCTCCTGCGTGTTGGGCGCATAACCTCAAAACGTGTTTGCTTTTACGAGGAAAAGAATAGGTAATCTAAAATTTTATTTCTTGGCTATGTTTCGTATCACTTAAATGTATTCTGCACGCATCTCTTGATGCTGTTCTCTTTTATTTAGAAAAGTGTTGCGCCTTGCGCTATACTGAAGTTAAGTGAGGCATACATAAAACATGCGATCTTTGCAGCTCTAAAATTATTAGATCGCCGTATGCCACGTTGCGCCCGATATTTTTTAAACATATGATATATTTTAAGCTCTTTCCTTGCATATTACACGTTTATATCAATTTAAATCTGTGTGTTTATATACATTTGTTGTGTGTAATTTTTAACTCAAGGGTACAACATTTTGAAGTGTAATTAATGATTGCCCATGTATCGTTTGTTATATTTTGCCTGATTGTTTCAGAACATTTGCAACCATGAGCCGTTTCTTCGCAACTGGCTCAGATTCTGAATCTGATAGCGCTTCTGAAGAGGAGCAGGTCCCAAGAGCGCCTGCAACAGCTTTTACAGTAAGCATCATCAAGACAAGTATTTTCAATATATTTTTAGGTGGTTTCCAGTTGCAACAGAGCAACACAAGTATCAACTTTTGATGTTGTAAAATTCTTTAATTTATTGTTTTTGCCCTTAGTTTCTCATTGAATCTAGATCAGGCCTGTCCAATTTGAGCTCTAAAGCCAAAACGTATAGCCACTGACGCAAAAAAATTCAATGTGGGTAAAATTATCAGGGGCTGGAAAGTATTGATACATGCTAAGTGACACTTATCAACACTTCATAAGTATTATATACTCCTAAAATCTTACATTGAATTTTTTTACGTCAATAGTTTTGCATTTTGGCTCTGGAGCTCAAATTGGACAGGCCTGATCTAGATATATAAATCAATCATGTAAAAGAATTTTACAACAATTGTAAGCTGCTTTCTCTACTGAACAATCTTTGTTATTCATAAAATGCCAAGAAAAATAAAACAACTCGGTTGAATAACTTAATATTTCTTTATAGTTTAGTGATGATGAAGAAGAGACAAAACGTGTTGTACGCTCCACAAAGGAGAAGCGATATGAAGAAATTGCAAATCTTATAAAACTTATTAGGAATTACAAGAAGATTAAGGACATGAGCAGCATGTTGACCAGTAAGTTTCAACTTCATAAATCTTCTATGACGTTTTATGCATTTGAAAATTATATTAGCAAGGATTAAGCATAAGTATCGTTTGTTACAATATATGTTTATAAATACATTGATATAATGGTTGGTGATTAAGTGTTTTTATTATAACAAGTATTTGCTTCCATAATTCTAGGTTTCGAGGACTTGATGCGAGCTTATCAGAAAGCTTTACCTGTGATCGCCAAGGAGGAGCTTGGTCAAACGCCAAGATTTTACGTTAGGTGTTTGGTAGAAATGGAGGATTTTATTAATGAGGTGTGGGAAGACCGCGACGGGCGCAAGAATATGTCCAAGAACAATTCCAAGTCACTTTCAACATTGCGTCAGAAGCTGCGAAAGTATAATAAGGACTTTGAAGAGGACATTGGCAAATTTAGAGAAAATCCTGATCAAGATGATGACGAAGAAGAAGAGAAAGGTTTAATTACTACAAAAAGTATCTTAAATACTTAGTTTAGTTTAAATCATTTCGAGATAAAACAAAATTAATGATTCTATTTCAGCCGAAGAGGTTCTAGAATCTGAAGAAGAAGATGACAGTGCTATAGCTTTCAAAAAGGCAGGATCAGAAGCAAGTGAACCGGATGTATCCAAGTTCAAGGTTTTCTATGACATCAAAATTTTCAAATCTACGATATATGATGCGTTCTTGTTTACGATTTAGTAAATTAAAAATTCTGTGTAGTGCAGTTTTAGTAATTTATTTAAATCACAAACAGCAGGAGAAATTGCATCGTGTGCTGAAGGCTTTACAAGAGAGCACCAGAAATTGATTAAAATAGTTCAATTCTATTTCCTTGTGTTACAGAAGACCGCGACCGATGGTGAAGATGGCAGTGAAAGTGAATCTGATTGGGGTAGTGATTCGGACAGTGAGAGCACAAGTAGCGATGACGAAGGCCAATATCAAAACATTCGTGAGCGTTTCATCAAGAAGTACGTTTTTTTAAATCTGATAAAATTTAATAAAAATGCTTTCTAATTTTTTAACGAAACAGGCAAAATTTATCAATATTATATATACATATATATATATATATAACGCCATAATTTTTTTTATATAGAGCTACAACTCAAGAAGAGGACGAGGACAAAGCGAAGAGGAAGGAACAACGTAAAGAGCGCAAAGAAAAAGAGCGAAAGAAAAAACGCGACGAAGATGATGGCGAAGGAGAGTGGGAAACCGTCAAGGGCGGCGTGGCTATTCCCTCTGAAAAGCCAAAGATGTTCGCCAAGGATGCGGAGATTAATATCGGCGCGGTATTGAAGAAGCTTTCCGAGATAATTGCAGCTCGCGGTAAAAAGCGCACGGACAGGCGCGAGCAAATAGAACTCTTGCACGAACTGCAACTGATAGCAGATGCACATAATCTTGGTCCAGCTGTAGCCGTAAAGATCAAGTTTTCCATCGTGTCTTCTATATTTGATTACAATCCAAAGGTTTCTGATGCTATGAAGCCGGAATATTGGTCCAAGTACGTAATTTTGCGTGAAATAAATGTATGTGTACATATATATAAATTTATAAACCTTAAGATAAAAGATTTAAAGTAAGCAAGTGTATTAAATAAATATTTTTTCCAGAATACTTGAGCGCATTACTGAAATGTTGGACATGTTGCTGAGCAATTTAGATATGGTAATAGCAGAAACAATAGCTGAAGAAATGGAGGAGTTTGAAACGACACCATACAAAATACATGGTTGCGTATTAACACTGGTAGAACGTCTCGATGAGGAATTTACAAAGTTGTTGAAGGAATGCGATCCACACAGTAATGAATACGTGGAAAGGTAATATCTTTTGAAAGAAATGCAATATATTTACGACTATTAATATTGTTTATACTATAAAATATCTACACTTGTCACAGATTGAAAGATGAGAAGCAAGTTGCTGCCATAATTGACAAGGTGCAGGAATATTTAGAGAGGCAAGGAACTGTGTCCGAGCTTTGTCGCGTGTATCTTCGTAAAATTGAACATTTGTACTACAAATTTGATTCAAATGTTTTGAAACAAAAGGAGGTAATTTTCTACAGTATTTACATACGCATGAAACTTTTCTATTTTATTAAGGCTCCTGAGTACTCACAAGGGACACTAGGCAACTAAAATATTCAAGACAATCTGAAACTTGCAAATCTTTGTGTGCAAATAGAGTAATTCATCAGTAAATCAAAATTATTTTTTGTTTATGCGGAATTACAGTTTTAGAGGGTGAAACACCTTGAAAAAAATCAGTTTTTTTCTTTTGAAGCGAATACTATAAGAGATAGAAAAAATTTTCCAGAATGAAAATTGAATGGTTTCAAGAGTACTTTAGAACTATAATAAAAAAAATTTTAAATAGGGGTGGGGTGGGAACATGGTGGAAGAGATAACATGGTATGTGCAGTTGCATGGTGCCTCTAAATCTCTGCCCTCTCAGTCTATGGACTGTTCACTAGATTCAAGGGCTGCAACTGTGAAATGCTAAACATGGGACGGTATTCATAGTCTGTTTTTATTTTAAAACTGTCTTAAATATAATGTCTTAAGATGCTAATATAGTCCTTGGATTGACTTACGGCACCTAAAGATTGTACTTAAGACAGTCTTAAATGCAAGAATCGACTATGAATACCGATCTGTACCGAAACAGCCTTAAATTGTCAAATTATATCGAATTAGGGTGAACTTGGATCAGATGTAATCACATCCGTGCAAGTTATGGAAAAGTTGTGCAAATACGTTTATGCCCATGATAACACTGATCGACTAAGAACTCGTGCGATTCTTTCGCACATTTATCACCATGCCCTCCATGATAACTGGTTCCAAGCTCGTGACTTGATCCTGATGTCGCATCTTCAAGAAACCATTCAGCATTCTGATCCAGCCACACAGGTTTGTATATGTACATGTGTTTATCTTATTAATAAACTCATTTCTATCATTGTAAATTAATTTTAATCTTGGTTTAATTTATTTTTTTCTAATTCTTGAAGTTTTTATCTTTTAGAAGATAAAAAGTTAAATCAAGATTAATACATTGATAGAAACAGACATAAAATGTATAAAAATAATTTTATTACTTTTTTTTTTAGATTTTATACAATCGTACGATAGCCCATTTAGGATTATGTGCATTCCGTCATGCGAATATCAAAGATGCCCACAACTGCTTGGTCGATTTGATGGTGACAGGCAAAGTGAAAGAACTTCTGGCGCAGGGTCTGCTGCCGCAACGACAACACGAACGTAGCAAGGAGCAAGAGAAAATCGAAAAGCAGAGGCAAATGCCTTTCCATATGCACATTAATCTGGAACTTCTGGAATGCGTATACCTTGTTTCAGCAATGCTCATTGAAATTCCTTATATGGCCGGTATGTCTTCTGTGTTTAATATTTTTTATATTTTTACATATGTTGCATGGATAATGTACACGCGCGCGCACACACACACGATAAAATAAGAAATTTTGCGCGCGCGCGCGCGTGTGTGTGTGTGACTCAGAGTTTGTTATATGCAAATTATTCAATTCTAGCGCACGAGTTTGACGCGAGACGAAGAATGATTTCGAAGACTTTCTATCAACAACTACGATCCAGTGAACGTCAGTCGTTAGTCGGACCTCCGGAATCCATGAGAGAGCACGTTGTTGCTGCCGCCAAAGCAATGCGTAACGGAAATTGGTCCGCTTGCAACAATTATATTATAAATGAAAAGATGAATGCAAAGGTATTAGAGATTTACATTAACAATTTTTTTTCAAATTGAGAATACGAGGTAATAATTACTTTTGTCAAAATAGGTATGGGATCTTTTCCATCAAGCGGACAAAGTGCGAGCTATGTTAACACGATTAATCAAGGAAGAGGCATTGAGGACTTATCTATTTACGTACTCACATGTGTACGATTCGATCTCGATGCCAAAGCTCGCTGACATGTTCCAATTGAAGCGGCCCATAGTTCATTCAATTATCAGTAAAATGATCATTAACGAAGAGCTCATGGTACTATGCAGAGATATCTGTGTTGCACATAATGATTTATGTAATTCTATATAATTTATATATTCCTTTTTTATAAATCTAGGCGTCATTGGATGACCCAACTGGAACTGTAGTTATGCACCGAAGCGAACCAAGCCGCCTTCAATCGTTGGCTCTGCAATTGACTGATAAAGTCAACAACTTTGTAGATTCGAACGAACGTATCTTCGAAATGAAGCAAGGTACATACAACAGACGAATTAAGTATTTTTGACGATCTTTATCACGGTCTTTATTTATACCACCACGATCTTTATTTTGGTGTATCATCGAGATCATTGACTTGACTGCTATCAAAATTATTCAATAATATTAAATAGATCAATTTTTTTTTGTAAAAATTAATATTGAAATTATATTCCTTCTAATATAAATGTTCTATTTGAATAAATTGTTGCTTTTATTTTTCATATATTTATATTTTATATTTTATGTCATTTTTAACACCTTTTTCTCAAACCTGGCTTGGCCTGATCTGACTTGACTTGATCCGATTCGACTGCAATTCTAACTTTATAAATAAATTTGTATACATTACAAATATAATAAAAAGTACAAAATTATTAAAATATTAATTGTATATAACAATATAAACAAAAAGATGGATAGAGAAAGAGAGAAAATTAAGATATTCAATTACATACATTTATTTTTTTTGACATTTTATTTTTGTTGACAGAAACATTGATTCAAGATAATTTAGAATATATTGCTGTAATAAAAATTAGATATTAGATAATAGATTAAAATGCATATTATATAATTTTTGGAAGTTTATTCAAACAATTTTTTAACAAAATTATATACTTCATATATATCTTACATATTTATTTCATAATTCAGTATAAAAATTTGTTTTTAGCAGAATCTTCTAATTCGTAATAAATATGAACTCTTGCAGGTAACTTCTTTTCGAGAGGGAATCAAGGCAATTTCCGCGATCGTCAGAATTACAATCGCCAACAGGATTGGGGCCGACAGAGACGTGATCGTGATCGCGATCGTGATCGTAATAGGGAAGAGAATCGGAATTATTAAGTATATGATAACACCAATATCAAAATGGTATGAAATAAAACTTGAGATATCAAATATCATTGTAACGTTTTAAATACATAAATAATGTCGATGATTCATACAAACAATTGTATTCCGTTGATATATTGCAGAATTATTTAAGCAATTTTGTTCCCACAATCGTCACAAAAAAGTATTATATATAACTTATATAAAACAAATGTGTAATTTTAATTAATTTATTACACGAAAAAAACATTTTTACATTCCTGACAGATGCCACGAGTCTTTAAATCTTTTTTATCCTCTGGATGAGTTTGTTACCCGTTAGAATAGTGTCGGATGTAAGAACGAGGCGTATCCCTGTAGACTTCTCTATGAGCCGGCAAGCCGCTATTTCTGCGCAAGTAATGCCTCCTATTATACAGATCACGACCATTTTTGGCGATAATGCGCCCCGGTGACCATTTACAATGCAAGTCGGTAGATTTGTCAAATCCTCGAAGCTGCGAGGATCCTTCTCCTGATTCAATACAATATTTAATATTTGTGCCTGTAATGCGTTAAACGATATTGTATCAATACCGCAGTTATACATCGCTTAATTAATAATATGGAAAAAGAACGCGAATGAAATACGAACTATTGCGGGTATATAAGCGTTATTGAATACGTAGCTAGGACAAGTACGACTGTTCTGATCGGATCGTTTTGAAGAACCAGGTAACATTTTCAATTTTTGCGCATTGCTGCTCCACTCGCTGCTCCAGTTCGGCAGTTTATGTAAAATATATTCGTTCCTGTACTTTAGCAAGCCAGTTGTGCGCAGCTTGTAGAACAGTGGGATATGCTGATAACCATGAGTATGAAGATGCATCTTTTGGATATCTAAAATCTCGTTTTGCGTGACACCATCAGTAGTGATAGATAACAGGCAAAGGAGACGCAAACATCGCAACTCATGCTCATCTGCAAAAAAAGTATTTTACATTTTATCATAATGAAATCATTTTAATTCTTTATTTAATTTCTAATATCGATCGCAATTAAATATAGTTCTAATTTAATTAATTCTAACGTTAGAAAAGACACCTATATTCCTCTCAATGTGGCTCAAACATTCTTTTCGGTCCTTGCAGTCGAGCATCAGTTTTTCAATCGTTTGCAAAACTTGAAACTCTGAGCCTACCGTGTCCGCGATGGCCTGACATGCGGATATATGAAATGCTAATTGCTGAGTCATGTCTCTGGTCCTTTGCAATCTCGTCGACACATATCTCTCCATCTCGGCTAACTTCATTGTCTGTATCGCTTCCTGTTCAGCTATATTAGCAAGTTGTTAAAATATCGACAAAGCGGGATCTGTGATACATAGTGCATATATAAAAATAAATACATTTGAGTGACTTGGCCTTCCTGTGTAAAATCGGGAAAGCATCACTGCAGGGTGTATCTCTCACTTCTCCATAGATTTGATCTTTATTCGGATCTAATCTGGTCTGCGATTTTTCCAACGTCGCTATGCCGACATTTATTTCCACAACTTCGTTCAACAAGCCCGCGTATGTTACGGGCGTCAGGAGAGTTGTAGCCAGATCAAAACTCCTGTCCATCACAATGAAGGCGCCAACCTCGTTTTCTAGACTAGATAAACCTAGACTCTGCTCCATAGATTCCATCAACTTGCTCATTTGTTGGCTGTGCTTGCCGAGAAAAAGTGAGAGCCTCGGCGAGCCGAGTATCAATTGCAACGACCACAGATTGCGTACTAACGCTCGCAGAGAACTTGTGTCTTTATGATAGTAGAGCTCGACAAACATTGGATTTTCCAACGATAAAACGTTTCCGTCTAATCTTATGAATTCTATGGAAAACGTCTGCAATGTAAGTAGCTCGGACAAGCCTGAATAAATGATTCGATGTTAGAAAAATAAACAGAACCGGTAATGATATCATTATAATTTGCTGACCTTCCTCTTCGACTAGATTGTGTAAGACAGGTGGGATGAACGGCACGACCAACAAATGATGGCATACTTGAACGTGTTTGCCAGTTAGGGATATTTCAGACTGTATTTGATCTAGGACCCTTTTGCATGCGATCAAGCTGTTAGATACTAAGAATATACGTTGACTGTTTGATGTCTTCATTCCTTCTTCCAATTTATAAATCTTGTTCACTCCGTATTGCCTAAGTAAAATGATACACAATTATTATAAAGTGTGATAATAAAAGTGATATGTAGATGTATGTTAGAATACGAGAATATTTACTTTAATACAGTCACTCCTACGAAACTGTCCAATATTTTCATCAGTTTCTGTTCTATTATCAAATCCTTTGAGCCTGGGATGGTATCTAGTGTCTTCACAAGTTTCTGCTGATTGATTTGCTGAAGTGCGGACAGTTTATCGTCTAAGGTAATATCCATTTTGTTTTACTCGTAACAAATCGTTATATATATATATATATACCAAGAGAAATAATTTTTAAAGCTGATTATCTTCACAGATGTTTTTCGTATCTAAACATAAGATTCAGAATTATTTATACATATATGTGCGTATGTGTGTATATGCATATGTTGTGTTTTGTATGTGTATGTGTGTAAAATTTTGTTCTAAATAATTAGGGTAAATTATATATAGACGCAAGCCAACTCCTTTCATTCTTTTCTTTCCATAAGAAAATAATGGATTTTGATACAAATAATTAAATTACAAATGTACTATTCTCTTTTAGTTCATTATCTTTACAGATACTTCTATCTAAAAGCAAATTAACTATCTTCACAGATACTTTTCCTGTTTAAAAACAAAATATTTAGAATAAGTTGAAATATATGTTGGGCTGATATTATATTTGTCTGACAAAGATTTTTAAGTTTATCGATTAGCTGTAGAATAAAGAGATTCGACAATTTCTCCTTCTTGTAACCATTAAGAGATTTGAAATGCTTTGTCAACAAATGTAATATTAACCTAATTCTGCTAAATATATCACTGCATCATATGTATAAGAAAGCTGCTTTCGTTCTTTTTTCTCTGCAAGAAAGTGATTGAAAGTAATGACTTTTATATAAATGCGTAATCTGCAATTCTATAAATGTAAAATGTAATTTAATTGTATTTGTGTCAAAGCCCATATTGCACTCAAGAATATCAGGCATTTTTATATTTGACAAAAAGAAAGCAACAGTGAGCAACACTCTATAATAAAAAATTCATTTAATCTGAAATTTACCAGTTTCTGAATTCTCCCCTCTTTATTTAAGATAAATTAAGAATTAATATTATTTTTTTTACTAAAATTGGACATAAACAAATATTGTTTACAACCCATGATCGCAGAAAACAACAAAGTCCTGACAAAGAGAGTCGAAAAGAAAATTGCTAAAACGAATAAAATTACCGCAATTATACGTTGACGTTATTATATTTATCGTTAAGGAGGCCCGCAAATTGCGGGCGCAAACTGTTAGCGCGATAAGCTGTCAAATGGTAGTGTTCCTATAATAGCTATCAAATTGCGCGTCAAATAATATACGTGAGCACGAAAACTGTCGCGGCAGCGACGTGTCGCCGCGGTCGCCATCGCCATCGCCAGTCGCCACTCGCCACCGCGCGAGGAGCAGCAAACAGCGAGCGAGGATCGAGGGACGAGGACTCGAGGAGTGAGGAGTGAGGGTCACGCACACACGCCGCACGCAGCGCACGCGTGTGTGCGTCGGCAGCGTCGCTACTTATCGCGCGAGAAGAATCGGACTCTGCGCACCGCGCACCACCGCGCACGTCGCCGCGGCGACCCTTTTCATCCTTCCGTTCCGTCGCCGAGACAAGTGTACAATACACCCAAATACATCACTGCCGCTCCACACGAGCGCGAGCGAGGTTATTTAAAAATGGCGGACGCGTCGTCTTCCGACACTACCTCGGACTGCTGCAATGAATGTTTCTCTGACATTACATCGGAAAAGTCGGAGTACGTTGTGGTGGGACGCAAGCCATGCACGTCGCACCGTCGCAGCAAGCGGAACTTCCTTCAGAAGCTACTGATAAGGGAGGTAAGCCACCTTGATTCACGCGACTCGAGTGGCATCGTGAGTGACAGGCCTCAAGGCACCGCGCCTCATGCTGTCAAGAACAATTCCTTACCTATGACGATTCTTAAAGAATCGGGGATTATTCGTCTGGCTTCATTGATTTAATTAGAACAAACTGCTGTTCGTGTTAAAACCTAATAAAAGGCATCTTTCTGGATGCATAAATTTTAAACTTCTTTTTTTTTCTTTTAATATCTTCCTGTACACAAAGTCACAATAACATTCACGCATCAATATTATGATTTCAACAATATAAATGTAATACAACACATAACAGTTACATTGTTGAAGAAATTATAATATTGATGTAATGTTACTGTTATTTTACTGAGTTGAAATAACTCTCAGTTTGTCAGTGTCCTAGAAAATCCTAGTTTCATGCCTAAAAAGTCTTGTGGGAATGATATGATAGGGTTGATTTATATAGGCAACTGCTATGTGCAAAGTATTCTGTAACTGCATGATTTTTTTGCTTGCAGATGAGAGGATGTCTATCAACGCACAATTACGCCTTAGAAGAAAGACTGTTTACAGCTGTGCCTAAATGGCGACACTTCCATCTTCTGCACATAATCCCAAAATCGGCGCTTGAGGCAGGGTATGCCAACAACTTCAACTTAATGCACAGATTTATTTGATCCATTCTTTTGCTGCTTTCTCCTTGTAGCTATAGTCTGATTTAAATAAGATAAAGTAAGTAGAAATTGTTATCACAAGATTTTGATGTTTTCTTCACAGAAACTGAGCTCGATATTTATAGGCCGGTACTCATAACGAAACGAATTTTTAAACAGTTGTACAATGATTGGTACTGTAAAGTCCTAAATTGTAAAAAAAAAAAGATCTCTGAACCTTCCTCTATTAGTCGCCGTAAGGCAAAAATTCATCTGCATTCTATAGTTCGAAAGAACACTTTAAAACTTAAGTGTAGTTTTTGTTGAAGCTATTGTTGAATGTTAAATATGAGAACGGACTATGAATATTGACCTGAAGGAATCAAGGTAGCAAGAAATGGGTTAATGTAAGCAGCGAGTATCTAAAATTATCTCATTAATATACTCGCTACAGAAATATAAATGTAAAATAGTCCTATTTAGATGAATGACAATTGTAAAGATATTTTCGTTTTCTAAGGCATATTGTTATGGGCTTAACGCAATGTGGCCAGTTCCTGCTCACGTATACATACACGTTGGACGTCAGCAGCAACACATCTTTGTACAAATATCTATTACATTGGTGGGCTTTCACACCCAACCGTGTAGCCCGCAAAGTTTCCGAAGTTACATTGTTCGGCAATTATACAATTTATAGGGAATTAAGCATAGTTATATCTCAGTGGCCGATGGAGCGGAATAAACTTGTAATTCACGGTCTCGGGTATGTACTCTTGAATAATAGATACTTTTTAAATTTATTTTTTATTGCTGCACTAGACTACACTAGAACGTTTCTCTCACTTTTCAAACATACCATTTCAAGCATACATCTATTTCCTTTTAAATATAAAAAGTGTACACTAATAAAAAAATCAAGAAAAAAACAGACTCTTTGTCTTCTTGAAAAGCTCTAAAATAAGGAACACAAATCAGCAATATTATTTATCTGTTACAGTACAAATTTCTTACATTTACAACCGACTGATAGAGCATATTTAACTATAACGACAGTACCGTCTCTCGAGAATTGTAAAGATTGTTTGAAAGTTGCTGCATCATATGAAGAAGAGGGTGAAGGTAACGAATAATTCGCAATTTTTAGGAGAAAAAATAAATATATTTTCAAATTGTTATATGAAATTATTTATGCATTATTTTTAAACTGTGTATTTGAAATCATTGTATAAATAATTTTAAATGCAATTTGAAAATACATTTTTTTTTCTCGTTTGTCAAATTGTTATATTTGAAAATAATATATTAAATATACTCGCAACAGCGTTTTAATTACAATAGTAAAATTACAATAGTATTAATCGAAATTAACCTTGTCAGAATTAGCCGCCAATTGGGATGGCTGTGTACGATGTAACTGTTTACAACATGGCCTTACGGTTCACACGACTTATGAAGTCATCTCGCCGTATCCGAAGTTTCGAGCCACAGTATGTCTGAATTATTGGAATCACGTGGTGGTCAATACGGGAAACTTCCTACATGTTCTCAGGGTAGATTTAAATATACCTAAGTCGAAGAATCAGAGAGCGTGCGATAAACAGGATAGTGTTATGCATGATCCCGTCGTTCCGGACACGATGCCGCTGGACATGAGCGATGTCGAGGAGACGGATTACTCGACAAGGACAGAACGATATGAGAGTTCGGATGAGAAAGTGAGCACACCGGAATGCGTCGATCGATCTCCCAAATGCGAATCCAGCATAGAGCACGATTTTTTAGACGAGCCAATAAAATTAGACGATAAGCTAGGACACGATTTGCTATTAAATACCTCAAGCAGTAATCAAAGCGACTATGTCTGTGATATAAATAGTAAGTCTACCGCTGCAGGCGCTTTAAACGTTAAGTTGTGCGAATGCTCGGACGTGACTGAATGCAAGTGCCGAAATAGCAGCAGCAGTAGCAGCAGCAGCCCTGTTTCGCGGCCGGCCGGCGTCGAGCAGACGGCCATCTCAGTACGGGACAAGATCCTGCAGGATTTCTGCGAGGACACATCGCAGGAACTCAATATCGGCAGCGATCTTATCACGTTAGTGAAACATCCGTCGTGCTCGCCGCGCTCGACGCCGCAGAGACTGCCCGCTGATCTCAGGGCGATGACCACGTGGTCGTTACCGATTCTCACTCCGCCGTCGGACATCCTTCGCACTCGCAATTCGGAATCTAGTCACAAAATCCAGGTCCAACGCAATAGCAGTAGCAGCCAGCAACGTCCGAGCTCGCCACAACCTGGTGCGTCGCAACGAGACAACTCTGTGGCTTCCATAAACTCACCGTTGCAATCCGTATCAATTAGTCCCTCGTCCTCATATTCGTCTCGTTTGATGTCGCCGCCCATCGCCCGATCCTTTCGCCATCCAAGCCCTCGCAAGAGATCGAATCTCCATTCACCTCCGCCCGTCCCGGCTCAATCGACGAGGACGACGAGAGCAACGCACAAACTCATCCTCGAGGCGGAGAAGGCATATGAATTCACCGACGAGGCACAGGAGACGACCTGCGAAAAGCTAAGTTCATTCAGGAAGCGCCGACTTGCCGACAAGAAGTATGAGTTTTGCGATGAGACGGAGGACGCAGAGAATATAGTTCCTTTCAAGCACATACGCGATCAGTTCAAACATCGCGGTACCTGCTCCATACATCAGATTCCCTCCTCCCCAGCGATGTCGCCGGTTCTACCCAATGGCCGAAGGCATTGGGTCGATTCGGATCAGAGTGAATCGGACGAATTGAATCTTGCTCAAGATATTAGTATAGCCAACGACTTATCGAATACCGAATCAGGTACAATCTCACGATTATTATCGAAACGGAATAAGAATTCGAATAAAGTGACACAAACTTTATACGTTTATTTTCTAGCTGAGAAAAGTGTCTTACGACCATTGAATCAGAATCAGCTGTCTAATGGAAGCGTGCACAGAGACCGCGTCAGCAAATGTTGCTCGAATTTCTCGCCGTTGGTTCCTAGAAATAACTTGCAGTATCCTCTAATAAAATGTACCGCGCGTTTTAAACGGAGCTACATAGAACTCGATGATGAAATGATATCGGTGATCACAGATGTGGAAGGTATATATTCAAATTTGTAGATTTGTTATTAATTTGCAGGTATGATTTTGCATATTATTGCTTGTAATGTTTTTTACTGTAACTAGTGCTATATTGAGACAATGCTTGTAGATGAAGAAACAGGAGGATATGTAAGTTACCAGTGTGTACTTCCGATGCTCGTGCATGGTTCCGGATATGTTCAAATGCAGATGATCAGCAATAGTAAAGCGGAAAAACTGGTATTTATTATTTCAAAAAATTAAACTTTCTCAATGCGTAATTTTGTACAAAGCGAATCTCTTTAGATGATTGAAATATAAATATATATTATAATCAAGAAAAACGAATTATGAATTCGGCTCCGTTTTTTAATTATAAATGTTTAAACATTCACATGCATTAAACACTTTTACATAAATATTTAAACTTTCAGAGAGAGAGAGAGAGAGAGAGAGAGAGAGAGAGAGAATACTATAAAATAAAAAATAATAAAATTTTTCGGCAGAGGCTTTTTTTCCTTAAATCACTTTAAAATTTTCTGTTACTTATTGTCGAACATCCCGTATGCATAATCAATGAAATAATGATTGTAAATAAAATATGAACGTATTTCTGATGTAACGAAAATACTTTCAGATAGTGCCATGCGTTTCTATAACACAATTGAGTTTTGATATCGAGACTTTTTCTCACCATATAGCAGATTGGATCTGCTCAAGATTCAAGAAAAAATATTGGCATTGTAGCGATTATGATATTGAAATAATTGATGTATGCGCGCTTAGCGGCGATATTATATGTTTGCATATAATGAAAATCCAAGCAAGTGAGTTATGTAGCCAAACACAATGGTAAGCACACATGCCATCCTAGGAATTACATTCGTTGATTCCTTTGCACGTTAATTTTTGCATATATTACATTTTAAATAAAACAATAATTAATCTCAATAAATTGATATGATATATCCAGTATTCCGCAAGAGAGGAAACAGTACGAAGTCGGATGTAAGTTCACATGGAACATCGATACGAGCCAATACAGGATAACGGATGTCTTACCAATGGAGGAAGTAAAGCCTGAATCCTGGAAGCCAACTATCACAAACATACCGAATTTTCGTAGCCAGTTATGGAATCCAACCCGCCGTTTGGCTACGCAGTTGCGGGAAAAGATTCAACAACCATACGCGCACACAGTGCGTTTTCTTCATAACGAAATGAGCCTGGCAGGTCAGTATCTTCTGAATTTATCGAATTTTTGAGAACAAGCGTGTACATCGAGTTCGTTGCAGGCGAATCTATAACCAAGCTCATCGACCTGGACAATCTGGTACAGTTCTACATAACGCCAGAATACTACGTAGAACGTACAAACGACGCCTTAATGGAGTGAGGAAAGATGCAGGAGCCATCGCACTTCATTGCAAACAATAATTTATTTATTGATACAAACTTCGCCATTTTTGCCAACTCGCCGAGTCGCGGCGTATAATGTAGAGAAATATACTCCGCATTATTAACAATACTGTTAGCAGCAAAGAGTATCTTCCCTTTCCAGCATAAATAACGGATATACAGAGGAATGTGTAAGCCATATAGGACTCTTGCTACATCTGTTTTTTTACTTGCTGCTAAGCAAAATCGATTCAGGGCGGTGCAACTTGTTTATAACTTAGAGACATAGATTGAAGGTACTAATTAATGATACAACGAAGCTCTCGCAAGCGTTTTGCTCCGATTTGTAAAATTTATCAGTGCTATATACCATACATTGATGCTGTCTACGCTATCATGGTAACTACTGTACTTTGGTAACTAGTAGATATAGATGACAAAACTGATTGTCAATAAATGTATTGTAATGTGATTCAAAGTAAGAAAGAGAGAGCGAAGGGAATGGCGCGATAATTGTCTTGATATACTTTGGTCCCCAAAACTAATTGATGATCTAAACCTCTAAAGAAGAAAGAATGTCAAGATGTATAAGAAAATTTTGTTTTCTTGTACGTGATATACACCGAAACATGTCCTGCATGCGTGTAGGACCAAATGCGTTATACTTAATATTTCATGTTATCACAAGGTTATTGTATCATAAAGGCGAATTTTTGCAGAATTTTAGAGTTTTGATATTAGCGTATTATAATGTGCATTAAATGCAACTTTCATCGTCGTTAAATGCGTGCGTCACGTCGCAAGTACTGCATAATTTTTCTTTTTCGAAAAATGACGATTAAATTTTAAAAGCAATGATATCGAAACTGATGATAGATCGTTTTATAGATTGTAATAAACTTTGTGTCATTATTTAATAGAGATTCTTTTAAACTGATGTATTACCTTCGTATATATAACGAATATTTATTCTATATCCTTTTGAGTGACGAAAAGACTAGCGGTTCAAACGGGTATCTTAACAGGCGGCCCTACGTTAACGTCAGATCCGATTCCGTCCAACTTAAGACCGGTAAGAATTTCCTCCCACGCGTTCATGCACTGTTGATAATGTCTGATATGTCGATCCGCCATCGTGATCAACATGTTCTTCAGATCCTGCTGCTTCTCCACGTTCCACCTTTGAAAATCGCTTCGCAGATTCTCATTCGCGCATTCCACGCGATCCTGCAGTATTTCCGCTTGTTTGGCTAATCGTGGAATAGCTTGACCGAGTCTTTCCAATTTTTCGTCGCGAGATTCCGCTTTCCATAGAGATCCGCCCCAGCCTTGTGCCGGAATCATGTAGCTCGTATTTCCCACCAACTATACAAATGCAATTGAATGTAACTGCAATTAACTGCCTACTTTCTAGCAATATAAAATAGCAATATAAAATGCAAGTAACTGCCTACTTTTTAGCAATATAAAAATGTAAATAATATTTATTAATTTCCTTAGATTAAAAAATCTAAAACTGTAGTGTATATCAATAATTATAAGCCGTTATTGATATATTTAGAAATATATTAAGTTTTCTTTTTAACTAACTTAAAAAAAGATTACAAAAGGGGAAGATATAAGCGAGGCTTGTACCTGATCCTTTTCTAATCTTCTTTTCGCCAATACATCGACTGTTATCTCGTATTCAATCTGCATCGAATCACGGCGGGACAATGCATTCTTGACCGCTTCAATGTATGAAACATACTCGCGTTCATCGTTAGGAACGTTTTCCAGAAGTTTCTGATGAGCCATTGCGTTTGCCTCTACCGCTTTAGCGATCGCTAATAAAATGGGTGCGAGTTCCGGTTCTGAAGTTGCCCACAATGTGAATATGGGATGCAGTTGATGAAGCTCCAATAAATAATCTATTGCATTACAATGTACAACATGAGAAATAGCTGAGAACTATTTTATTACATGTACGACATGTATTTATGAGTAATTTTTGTGCGCACCTTGCCTCTCTTTATGTATACGATGATTGATTTTATCTATGGCCGACAGCTTTTCACCCAACGCTGTACAGTAGTCCCGAATCTGTTCGAACTCCAAGTGACGTTGCTTCATCGTATAAGTACTTGCTATGTTCTGCAAAGAATCTGTCACTTTTCCGAGCACATTCCCGCGATTTTTGCGATGAACGAGAAATTCCTGTAATTGATTTAAACAGTAATTGATTTAAAGTTGACACAGTGCTATAGCAACGTCATACTTACCGAAGGTTTTGTTGTGAGAAAAATATGGAGATTTTTATCACAACTCAAAATAGGATGATTCACGACTCTGTTTAGGAATATGTGCAAAAGCTTCATACGCGCTATGATAAATTCCTTGGAATAACGGTCCAATTGGGCGAGCAATGTATGCTTGCCAGGCATTGGCTGTAACAAAACCCGAGATTTGTAATCTTTTAGCCTCTCTTCGATTTGTATATCATTTCAATCATATATATCATATGTATCTCAATTATAATTTATATGCCATATATATTTTATAGATCAAAAATAACAATGAAAACTTACTGGTATAATGTGTGTTGGATAAGTATCCACTAATTTCTGGCGCAACCAAATGAAGTCATTGTATCGCCTGCGAACTATATATTCTCCTTCCTCAAACTCTAGGCGTGTAGTCTGCAGAATTATATAATATTATAATATTATTTTTATTATTTAGATATTATCAGAAATTGAAATCATATTGTGATAATAAAGTCGTACTCTAGTCGTTATACGGAATGTGATATACGTCTCCAGAGTTTCCAGGTGTTTCTGCGGATTGTCTACTTTCACTTGCAAATCTCGCGAATCTATCTGGAAGTCTGATATCTCTTGATCCGGCAGAGTAGAGAAGCTATCGATAGAAGGAGATGCAACCTGTAAGATTACAGAAATTTCTTGATATTTATTGATTAATAATCAATTGTAGGGAACTCTTTTTACAGTTAAACTGATGGTCAAACAAACATATTTTCCAAAATGGAAAAACAATAACATGAATCTTTCACACGTTATTATATATTATATACAGGGTGGACCATCTGAAGTGATCCAGTCAAATATCTCGAAAACTAGTAGGGATAGAGAAAAATGTTTCGTATGAAAAGTTTAGGGTTAC
>NW_017300063.1:218142-228253 GCF_001594075.2 Trachymyrmex cornetzi | reverse complement strand
GACCCCTGAATGACCTTCAAAATGACCTTCCAAGGATTTTTCAAGGTCAGTACCATACTTCCCCCGTGTAACCCTAAACTTTTTATACGAAACATTTTTCTCTATCCCTACTAGTTTTCGAGATATTTGACTGGATCACTTCAGATGGTCCACCCTGTATATAAACATTATTTACTGTAATTTTTTAATTTATTGACCTCTTTCAAGGCAAATACAAACAAAAGATAGTGAATTATCAAAGTCAGTTAACAAACTATCGATGGAAGAAAGGCAAGCTACAGAAATTCTTTGATATGTATCAGTCAATTATCAATCATATGAAATTCTTCAGGTCAAATTCATGATCAAACACATATGGCACATTATAGTTGCTTTTCATTTGCACACAAGTGAAACTGAGTCTGAAGTGAGGTGAGTATTTCATACTTGGATTAATGATGTCATTAATCGCTTAGTTTGATAAAAAATTATCACATGACAACACAGGTTCGAACCTGACTTTTAAAGTAAGTTTACAAGACTCACTAAAGCATGCAGTCTCGATCTTGTGCAGATTATGGGCAAAAACTCAATTAAATCTCACTTGTCAGAATTTAAAAGGGACACGCATCCAACTGAGTTATGACGTCACAAGTGAGAATTATCTGAGAACCGGTGTAAATGGAAAGCAACTTATACGTCACATATTATGTTGTTTACTTTAATTTTAATTTATTGATCCCTTTCGGAACAATAAACTAGATCAAGTCAAAGAGTACTATCAAAGTGAGTCAACAGCTATTAATGGAAAGAGGCATAAGCTGCAAGATTGCATAAATTCCTTGATATTTATCAATCAACAATTAATCATATGGAACTCTACAGAGTTAAATTCATGATCGGACATATGAAGTGATGATCAAAATCATATCATGAGTCTACCGTGTATATTGTGTCACATATTATGTTATTTATTGTAATTCTAATTTATTGATCATTTCCAAGGCAACGGACGGCAGTATGAGTAAGGCATGGGGAACTGTCAAAGTAAGTCCCAGGTTATGTTACGCTCGTACCACGGATCCCTCGATGGAGGTGCTGCAGTTGGACAGGTAATCGACGTCGCGATTCTCTTGCTTCACAATCCCGCCCACTGCCATAGAGCTCACCTCCAAGATCGCCGAATCCTCGGTACCCTTCTCGTCTCCCGGGTTCTCCATCTCCGACGTTTCCGACGAGGTCATCATTTTTCTGATGATCAGACAACAGACCGATGTCAAGCACTCAACCACCTACACGAATCGCTAGACAACTACTGACAAGTTGACAACATGACAACTTCGCGGCCTTCGCGCAAACGCCGCGCGCGAGTGATAGATTATCGCAAAGGGGTGCACGAAAAAAAAGAGTCCTTCACCTGTCGCACTATTGTTATACATATAAACAATTTTATTTCTAATTCAAATACATTGCCGGTCATTTCATTATAATATATCATTTGACATTTTATTATGATATATCATTAATGCGAGATTTTCTTTGCATAATATATTAAAACATTATCATTTGACATTTTATTATGATATATCATTAATGCGAGATTTTCTTTGCATAATATATTAAATAATCGTTTTGACAATCTCTTATTGCTTATATTTTTTTTAATTTCCTAAAAACATGTGAATAGATTTTGGACTGAATTTGATTTTAATTTTAGACTAATTAATTTTAGGCTATATTTAATTTCTGCCGATTAATATTAGATCGATAATTTTAGGGAGATTATTATTAGATTAATATTTTAGGTCGATTAATTTAAGATCAATTAATTTTAGATGAAGGACGACTATATACGGATTATTTTGCTTGTTTACAATCGCAAAAATTGAACTGAATAAGAATTGCATCGTTTTTATATTGGCTGCGTTCAGCAGAGAAAGCAGCTTTGCAACTGTCGTAACATTCTTCAATATGATTGGTCTTGCCCTTAGTTCCTGATTGGATCTAAATGTAAAAACCAATGGTTGCGTTCAGCAGACTCGACTGTTGTGGAGCGGATCCGTGAGCACTCGCAGCTATTGGATGATCTAGAAGAATACACCAATAGCAGCGAATGCTCACGGATCTGCTCCACAACAGTTGAGTCTGCTGAATGCGACCAATCATATTCAAGAATTTTACAACAGTTGCAAAGCTGTTTTCTCTGTTGAACGCAGCCATTATTCCGGCTCTCAATTCGAATCTGCTTAGGGCCCACGAGTATCTTAAGTCCGTCACTGCGAGCGAGACGGTGCGCACACGCGATACGCACATCGATCATTGATTCAAAATGCTGCGCCAACTTCGCGTCGAACATGAAATCCGATTGACCCACATTCAAAGCTGCATCAGCTGCATGTCGATTGCAGACGAAGCAACATGCTGTACACAAGATTATTATAATGTTAGCTGATTCGATCTTTATTGATAGGATTAGAAGTTGCTTAGCTTCTGTGTCGTTTTCTTATGGGCCGCTTCTTCGATTCATTTCATAGTAATTTAAGTTTGTATTCTTCCTTTTCTTCAGATGATATTTTAGAATAATGATACAATATTAGAAATTAATAATTATTAAAGGTCAAGTTTTACCTTCTAGAATAAGTTTATATATTACTGATGCTCTTACATTCGACTAATTACTATAATATTCCAATTTTTTAATTTCGCCAGGAAAATAGACGTATAATTTGTTTATACGTTACATGTATAGATTGAATCCAACAAGTATTTAATGAAATGATTAAACTTCTAAAACGTAATTAGACTAAATACGTAATTCAAGACAAGATTCGAATTCATCTCATTCTAGAAAGTTTTCCGAGATAAAAATACACGACCATAGGCCTGTTCTTTTCAGCTGAACTTTTGCACCAATTCATCTTTCTTCTTTTTTTCTCTAGGAAGAAAAAAGAAGAAGAAAGATGAACTACTGCAAAAATTCAGCCGAAAAGAACAGGGTATCGATTACGTATCTTTTTCCCTAGGGTGAAAAGTGAAATTTTTTTGTATGTATGTGTGTATATGTACGCATGAACACATCATAAAATTTTTCATTTTTCACGTTTTCGCTCTAGGAAAAAAAATACATAATCGATACGCAGGCCTAAATAGCGGAGACTTCATATGCGAAAATAGATAGCGATCCGCGATTGTTATCGCAACGGCGAGACTCGGATCTTCTCTTTTTTTTAAGCTTCTCGCGTTTCCGAGGGTTATATTTCTCGTAGAGACGGCGTCTCCGAGAAACGCAACGAATTTTTTCGACAAGATTCGCAGAGAACGCGGATGGAAAGGAGCAGTGTGGCGAACTCCAATTTCGTGGTTCCGTCGTCCTTCTGCTGTGAAAATCTCGAGTTTGCACTCATGGCGAACGAGTATCAATCGGACATGCCTTGTTACTTCGTTAGAAACCGATCGCTGTTGTGTAAGTGATTATCTCCTTCTTTTTTTTAATATTGACGAACTTCGGCACATGTCTTGCGTCTTGAAGCCTTTTTTCCTCATCGTAACGAAGAGACAATAGGATGATCGACCACACATATTGAAGTCGCCAATCGTTTCCACGAATCTGGCTCTCTTTTAATCCTTTATTATTAATTAATTATCGATATCATTGATTTATTTAGGACAATTAATAATGAATTCTTATTTGAGCAAGAGTTATGCCTAATTGCATATATTTTTATACATTATAAGTTCTTTATAAGAGATATCATCGACGCCTGAGCCGCTGAGAAGGTGCTATATCGAGAAAAATATGTATTATAAATTTTATAAATGGTATGACTGAAAACGGGAATCGTCTTGATTTTCAATCCTAATGTTTCTCGCACTTATTTATTCATATATTATTTTATTTTCCGTAACTAAGTTTGTGTAATTTATAAGTAGTGAATATTGCTGTTCTGCAAAACCGTTCTTTAATTAATTCATGCGACTCGAATCATTCTTCTCGCTTTCTCAATATAAACCGTACTTCGTATGCGTTCCGACATAGACCGGTCTTCACGCCTCACGCGAAATAGATCGCTTTTCATTCATTTCTTGACATAGACCTTTCTTCATGTTTTTTTTTCGATATAGCACCTTCTACAGCTCAGGCGTCGTCATACAAAGACGTCTCCAAAGGACTTCCATCTTCTAAGAATGACTTCAAGACATTTCTTAGAGAACTGTATTGTGTGAGTTTGCCTAAAATAATTGATTATTTTCATAATTAAATGATTCAGTCATTTGTGATTATAGCTTTTACATTCCAATTTCCTCTTTTCTCTCTTTCTCTCTTTTTTTTTAAATTAGATATACATGACTGTCGTTTGGAATACGAGGGTACAAGATGACTAAACTCTGATTAACTTATCAGTGATTGATATTTAACAGAATTAACTAGCGATTGTTTACTGCAAAATCTCTAATTATATATAATTCATTGTCTCTAATCTAATCTTTCTTAGACAGAGCAAAAGATTTATGAATCTATCCATGTTAACGATATGGATAAATAAACGGATATAGATAAGTTGATTAAGATGATATTTACTTAAAGCAACATTTATTATTGTTATATAATTTGTGTGTTATTCTTAATCCAATCTTTTTTTTTTAATATACCTAATTTTTAATTAAATTAATTAATTATAATTAAATAAAATTAGTAAGTTCATTTGATAAAATAGTACAGATATTATATCCCAGTAAAAAATTTTTCATGCATAAATATGTATAAATATGTATAATCGTACATAAATATTCATAAACATGCATAATCATATATGAAATATGCCTATACATGTTCATTGTTCATATATTCCTCTTTCTTTTGTAAAATTACTGTTTAGTGTAATAGAAATATTAATAGTAATGTGAAAACATTAAAAATAATTAAAAGGTTAATTTTCACACTATTTGTTTTAGAAAAAATTAAGTTTGAAGAAATGTAAAAAAAATTTCTTATGTATAATTATATACAAAATTATGCATAATTGTGCATGAGCAAATTTTTTTATATTTTTCTTCAAAAACGAACCCTGCGAAAATTATCCCTTTAATTATTTTTTATGTTTTCACATTACTATTATTATTATTTCTATTACACTAAAAAGTAATTTTACAAAAGAAAGGGAGATTGATACATATATGGATATATTTCATATATGAGCCTTTTAGTTGACTTAAGTTACTATTCCAGCTTTTTTTACGGTCACTTTATTTACAGGGTTGGTAGAAAACATGTTTTAAACGTGTTTTAAACAGTTTAAAACATGCTTAATTGATGTTTTTAATATGTTTTAAATATGTTTTTTTATAGTACTGTTTAAAGCATATTTGAAGCATTAAAAACATATTCAAGAAGAAACACAATATGTTTTATTCTTAAAAAAAAACATTAGTCTTTACCAACCCTGTTTATTTATGATGTAAAATTGATTTTTATTTTTTATGAACATAAAAACAAAATAAAAGTAAATAATTAAATTGATAGATAAAACAAATATTCTTAATACTTTCTATTTCTATAACAAACACATTTTTTCTAATGTTAGACTTATGCCACTTGTTAATTAAGGGGCTCGTATGATATATGTATGTACATGTTTATAAATATTTATGTATGTTTATACATATTTATACATATTCATGTATGAAATATTTTTTACCGGGTTGTTTTATAAATTAATGATTTTATGAATGATTTTCATCTTTTTCCGTCAATATACATATATTGTAGATTAATCTTGTGGTTCAACTTATTCTTCAACTTTTTATAGTCTTAAAACCAATTTTTCATACGCAGTGCACGCTGCGGCAACAAAATGTCATGTGATTCAAATTTTCGAGAACTCGATTGAAAGTGTGTCACCTTGCAAAAATTTTTAACCAATAATAGCATTTTGTTGCCGCAACATGCTGCGCATGAAGAGTCAGCTGTAGAATTAAAGAAGATGAAGAGTAATAGCGAATTCGATTGGATGCACATTTCAGTGCATATTGGTGCACATTAAAGCTGCCGTGCACAAATTGACAATAAAAATATGTGTTTAATAGAAATATAAAAATGGATTAAACCATGAAATCCTTAATACATTTTATTGTGCTGTTAAATAAAATCTGTATTTTATAATTCGGAATATTTTAATTTAATTTTTATACAAAAATTAAATCAGTGTACAACGATTTTAATATACATTAATGCGTCCAACTAAATTCGCTAGTTGAGCCGAAATTAAAATTAATCTACATTGGGGAAACGGGCCTTTAGGAATTCATTAAATTAATCAGAATTTGTCACCCCCCGGCAGGAATTAGAGATAGAAATGGGGGCAGCGGCTGCTTAGATACGTCATTGGCGTAGCGTTTGCATGTGTACGCCACAGATGGCACTAAAAAGCCGCATTATGACACGCGTTCTCGAATCTCGCCATCGACGTAATCGACAGCGACAGAAAAGAATTTTTGCATTATCGGCCGACTGATTGCGTTTCACCCCATTTCACTTCTCATTTCACGGTTTCGAGGTGAAAACATTCGTTCCGTCGTGTTCTTTCGCGTTTTCCACTTCAAAAATCGAAATTGTGAAAAACTATGCGCCAAAACCAACTGGTGGCACCAAAATCAGATACCATTCGCGTTTCAAAAAACGCGGGATAATCCTTCCGATAGCGGTTCAAAAATTCATTCTCTCAGTTTTTCCAATTTCTCAAAGATCTAAGTGATCTGTTCGCGCTTGAAATTCCCACACATGTTTATACTTGAACCGATATAAGTATAAATATTCGTTGAAGAGAAAAAAAGCAAAAATTCTAAGTGTACAAAATGTAGCAACGCAGACTTCTTATAAGAAAAAATAGATGCCGTCAGTGAGGTTTCTTTCGCGACTCGGTTCCTCGAAAAAGGCGTTCGCGTTCAGGAACGAAGCGAGAAAGGACAGCGCAAAGAAAGGTCCGTGGTGCCGCGCGCGTCGTAAACGGTCCTGCGCGTGACGCGGTCAGTGATGCCGTAGTCAAGGCGACCGTAGCAGCAGACGAGTAACACCACTCCGGCCAGCCGTCCACAACAAAGTATAGGGTATAGGGGGTTCTTCGGAGTGTGTCGCCCCGCTCTTTTCGCGCTCCGTGTCGGCGCCGTGCGTACGTGCGTGCGTGCGAGCGAGTGAGCGAACGAGCGAACGAGCGCCACGAGAGCCCTACGAGCCAACTGCGGCGCGCGGTTTCCTGGGTGACGGGCGTCGGGCGTCGGGCCGTCGCCTTCGAGACCAAGGCAGTAACGAAAAGGAGCGCGCGCGCGCGCGCGCGCGCCTGAAGAGGAAAGAGAGTGAGAAGGAGAAGGAGATAGAGAGCGCGCCCGCTCGACGACGACGACGACGGCGGCGGAGGGACACGTCGTTCGGCCGCGCAAGTGCGCCCGGGCGCCGTTGCGTTCGACCACACGCCATTCATGAAGACAGGTGAGTGCAAATAAAAGAGAGAGAGAGAAAGACAAACATATTCCATCCGTCACTGTCCCGCTCAACGTCGAACCGACGGAGACGCCGACGTCGTCGCGAATCATCCTCCCGACGGTTTTGCTTGCAGGCACAGCATGCTTGCGAGGATGTAAAGATCCGAGCAGAGAATCGTGAGAGTCTTCCTGACTTACCTGTCAGAACTCGAATATTTAAGCTGCTTTCCTTTTATGAGACACAATTGACACAAGTGTCGTTTTATCTTTCTTAATCATTGAGTGCCAAGGAGGATAGAATGACATTTGTGACAGCTGTCTTCCTAAAAGGAAAACAGCCGTAAGATGTTTTCTAGCAAGAGACATAATTAATATAATTTCTTTATACATTTAGATACAGTGAGGAACTGAGGGCAAGACTATTCGAATTTTACAATAGTCGTAAAGCTGCTTTCTCTGCTAAATGCAATCATTATAGTACAATAATTATTTCATTTCCGTTTAACATTGGCAAGAACATAATTACTATGTTACATAGGTTACACTATTCATTCGTGTCTCTTGCTGGAAAGCATCCACAAATGACACAGTGTAACAGTCGTAGGGTGCTTTTTATTCGATGACACAAATCAACACAAGTATTATTCTTTGTTATTCACTTTCTCTGCTTTTTTTCTATCTTTTATCTTTGCTACTTATTTTCTCTTCCCTTTTTCTACCTTTCTATTTTTATTACTCACTGAATGTCAAGAAAGATAGAATGATCCTCAATGTTCACATATTCTACAATAAGCTATTACTTTAAGTTTTAAGTCTTAAATCATAAGAAATTAACCAGTCACCGTCGAATGTAAGAATAATCAATTATGATTGATCAATTTTTTATAGTTTAAGACTTAAAGCTTAAGCAATGACTTATTGTAGAAAGCTCGTTAAATTGTAAGAAATTGACCAATGACAGTATAATGTGAGAAGAATAATTGACTATGATTGGTCAATTTCTTACAGCTTAAGACTTAAAGCTTAGGTAATGGCTTATTGTAGAAAACTCATTAAGCTTTAAATTTTAAGCTGTAGGAAATTAACCAGTCGCAGTCAAATGTGAAAAGAATAATCGACTATGATTGGCCAATTTCTTATGGCTTAAGACTTAAAGCTTAGATAATGGCTTATCGTAGAAAGCCCATCACTCGTAGTTTGTCAACTTTGAGCAAAGATAAAACAATGCGTTGTGTTACACTGTCATGCATCTCTTGGATGGAGGAAAACACTCTTAGTGTGAACGTAGAGCGTGAAATATCGCTCGTTGGGGCGATGTAGATCACGTTGAATCTATAACGCAAGCAACTCACGGGAAATATTCCTGGGTAGTGCGCGAACCCAGGTTTGTTAGAATCGATTTTACCTGATTCATTCAAGCGAGAACTTGGAGCTAGGGCAGAGAGCAAAGTCTGGCTTTTTTGGGGATTCTTTTTAGATAGTTTTATGATTTCAATTCTTGGCACGATATATTGATCTATTAAGGGACGCTGATTCAATTTGAACGTTGTATCGTAACAGGGTGATACCTTTGTAATATTCTCTTTGCAAAGAGATCTGCTTTAGATAGATTCCCCTAATTTGTAACGCATTGATGAATCTATTATACTGCACTTCCTATAGGGCATCTAATATGAAGATGCAATGAAGATTTCCAATTAAAATGGGTTTACCAATTACATGAATGCGATCTTCCACCCTGCGGCTCTGATGAATGTATTAATCCTTTTCAATCATCTTTGCCTCGACTTGCTTTGAGAGACAGTCCATCTGAACGCACTTATTGCAAATGATATTGGGAGTACGTTTAATTTTTTCATGGTTTAATTTCCCTTCCAATGTTTGCCTTCCGTTTGATTTCGCGCTATCTGTCCCTTATCTCTCTGCCATTTTACTTTTCAACATCTGCATAAGTTCTCAGTCTGTGAGTTTATCTGACTCCAGGTGCATATCGCTTCCAGGATACTGGAACCGGAGTGGATATATTAATATAAAAGGCAAAAATGTAGCTTCTATGTAACAAGCCTAAATAATGGTTCCTCGTGTACAAATTACACAGGGGAAATCGATATATGTACAGGATACGTAAACATATCCTATGGATAGGAAGGACTTGCAGGCATAAGTCTCTCCCCATCAACCATGCATAACAGAGGCCAGGTGCACTTGTAATATTACAGTGTGTGTATAGGTAACAAACACAGGCCACCATATCAGCCTACCAGTAATATTAGCAGCAAAATGCTACGTAAGATATCTCTTCAAATATAACGCTAGACAAAGCGAATATCAATAAATATCAATTAATAGTTGAACCAACTTTTTACCATAAGCGATAAATTATCAACAGCAACTGGAAAGAATAAAATCAAAAACTATTTATATTATTCTTTTTAGCTAAACTTCTTGGTTCGTCTTTCTTTTTTCTCCACGTTGAAGAAAAAGAGAGAAAAGATAAACCATACAAAACAATTCAAACAAGCCTTACGAAAAAAAAATTTATTATTTGAACATTATAACTTTGAACATCTTTTAAACGTCTTTAAAACGTCTTTATGTCCTGATTTTTAACTTTTTGTTGTCTGGTTTCTTATATTTTTTCCAGTTGCAGTCGATA
>NW_017300063.1:197860-218070 GCF_001594075.2 Trachymyrmex cornetzi | reverse complement strand
CGCGCGCGCGCGCACGCACACACACACACACACACACACACACACACACACACACACACACACATTAATATTCATCCTGTATATATTCAGAAAAAATAATAGAACAGAAAGCTTTATTTAAAGAAACATGAAAGAATTTAATTATATTTAAATATTCTCAAAATCTTAGCTTAAAAAAATTATTTATTTACACGTGTGACACAAAGTTATCATATTCAAATGAATATTTTCATTAATTTTTTTTCGTAAGGTTATCTTTTTAGCACGATCTTTTTTTGCACGATCATCATCTTTTTTTTCTTTTTTTTTTCAACATGGAAAAAAAATGAGAAAAAATGAGTTAAAAAGTTTAACTAAAAAAAATAAGCCTAACATGAGTTTGGCTTTTAGCTTCACTAGAGCAAGGACTATGTTGATGTAATATTAGTGCATCTCTCTACCAAGTCTTATATTAATTAGTTGGTACGGATATATAAAAAAAAAATAGGAAACATCAGATCCTATTACACAATTTTCTCCTGATCAATACCGTCGAGTAACAATGCTACGATTTTCTTATCATACGGCTCCCCTATATTTAACAGGGGGATCTCATATTATATTTTTAATATTAGAACGGAGGCATGATACTCTAGATAAAATAAAATGATGTATCTTATATATTTTATTGCACAGTTTGCAGAGAAGTGAAACGTAAAGAGACAGGGAAGAAGCATGGCATGGCCACCTTTCCCTCGCGATGCGTATTAACGCGGTAGTGTGCGTCGTTTATTAGCCCCCGGTCCATCCTTAGAGGAAAAGAGCTGAGGGTTGTAACGCTGGACTCAGGATAATACTCTCTAATTGCTTTCGTGATCCTGTGCCGCCTTCATTTATACGTTCCAACCTTCCAACCCCCTTAAAGCGAGCCTTGTGTCCAGTCACGCGTGGGTAGCGCACCGTGGCTCTGGGACACCCTCACACCCCTCGCGCGCCCCTTTTCACCCTTCTCCCTTCTCCCTTTCCCTCCCCGGCCCCCGGCCGATTTCTTCCCCTTGATACATTGTGTTTGGTACCTGCAGTGCCGCCCCAACAGGTACACGGCGCCAATACACCATGATATACGCGCGTAATAATGGCAGTGACGTGTTCCATTCGTATCGCAAGCCCGCCGGGGCTTCCCTTTGATCTGCAGATTATTGAATGCGTCGCACCTGCGAGGAAAGTACGTTATATTGCGATCTTTGCGATATAGGTTAGGACGACGGCCGGGACGCGGGTAGCGATTTTATCCTTGTCGTGACGTTCCTTCGGCAACGCGCGCGCCGCGCTTGTTGTCAGCTCATTCCCGAAAGCCGTTTCGCCGATTCAAGATCAGTTTTTCGTCCCGAAGCTAAAGTCGTTATTCTTAGAAAATCAGTAGCAGAATATATGGCTCTCTCTGTTCTTTCTTTCTCGTTACTCCTTAGCGATAACTTGGTTTACACGATTGTACTTAGCGCTCTTCAATATAAGTTTAATTTGTTAACAATCTTGTAGCTATTGTACAGAAAATAGTTTCAATTCTATTCACATTTTTAAAGGAAATAATAAATAATTTAAAAGACGAGTTTAATATTTAAAACATAATTATATGTGAAAATTTTTGTCTTTTAATTTACAGACAATTTTAAGAGTTTCCTGTACTCTACAAACTCTATACAATAGATTTTATGTAATTAAATTAGATTTTATGTAATTTTGTAAGATATATAATAATTTATATCAAAGGAGAGATATTAAAGGTGATACTTTATTTTAAAATATTTATGAGATTATATTTGAATCTTATGTATCTTGTTTCATAATTACCAATAATATTCTTGTTTTGATGAGGCGATATTGATGTTGGGGTTGTAGAGGCATGTTGTTCTTAAGATCTCTCCGCTGGGTCTGGTGGAAGATGTTATTGATATTTAGTGAGATGGTGTATGTGTGTATCTCTGTTATAGATTCGTCTCTCCAGCAGCGGAGAGGTAGTAGCGGTGGTGGCGACGACTCAGTGGGTGCAGAGAGAGGAGTGATTGCCATGACTACGACAGGAGCCCAGTATGCCCTCGCAGCAGCATCCACCGGGGCTAATAACAGTGGGGGTAGCTCCACAGCGGTAGGGGTGGATTCTAAGCAAAATGTGGTTGTCGTGACTACTACTTCCAGTTCCAGTGGCGGTGGCAGTGTAGCACAGACTCAGTCTGCCAGAGGCCAAGAACCAGAGTTCATCACTGTCGTGACAAACCCTGACGCTTCCAGTCCAAATAACTTACAGCCTATTCAGGTTAGTAATATTATCCTGCATTATTTCTCTGTTATGCCTTTTGCCCGTGTGATTTAGGAGAATGATTATTTTCATTATTCTGAAGAATTATGAAGATTGTAACGTCATTGTTATACAAAACGTCTTGTAATGCAATTTATATACATGTCAAATTGCTTTTCCTTCTCTCTGGTACTCTCTATTATTGTAATTATAAGATAGAGAATATAATAAGAGATATATAAAAATTGATTCAATATATACATAATCTTTATAGATATAGCATCTGTTTGCAGCATACTTTTATAGATGCTGTATATCCAATCTGATAACATATTTGAGCCATCTGCTCCTAGCGACTGATAAGAGTGATATATACAAATGTTGAAATAAAATCCAAGTCAATTCTATCTTGAACATAAAACTATTCACATACGTACGAGAGGCATATATAATTTTTTTTTATTTCTATTATAAAATCAAGTTATGGGCCATGAGGACACGCATACTATAAATAATAATTTAGTTATTGGTTCAGGATCCACTTGATACAGCTGCAGATTCGTCCAACGGCTCAACAGGTACGCCAGCGCATGTTACAGCACAGGTAGTGGTCAATACTACTCATTCTGGTCAGCACGCATTAGTGGATTCTGACGCTGCTTCTACATCGGCTGGCACCATTGTCAGTGGTTCCCCGCACTATATAACAGTCACAGGTAATAACTGAACATAAATTTCTTATCTAATAGTGAGGACTTGATCTTTATTTGATCTTATTGCGATATGCACAAATTTAATTGCGAATCATCAAGTTGCAAACGATCACACACTGCAGATAGCACCGATTGTACACAGGCATAAATAGAAATTAATATCGAGTATGAAACTTAAGTAATTGCAAATAAAATTTACCATTTACGGTGAGTATGAGGATCGGTTTGAAAAATTATAGTGTTTGAGTAGAGATTTGGCCCTTTCCATGCTGCTGAAAAACATGCACCTCTGTACTTCTACTCTGACCATACTAGGCACCAGTGATTCATCATCCTACGCAGCCCTCACAACAGCTGTAGGTGAGGGCAGAATATAAACAGCATGCCTTATTTGTCCTCTTTATTATTTATACATTTTTATTTTGTAGAAATTATAAGATCAATAAACAAATTGCATTCTTATACGTCAATATTTAATACTATTTGGTTTATTTCATCTATATCTATCACCACCATAGTCATCGACAAACGTGAATATGATTATAACCTGTAAAGTTAATCATTTACAAAACAATCTTCATTCCAAGTACAATATTAAAGATATAATGCCTTTCGGCTATTAAGGAAATTTCTAAGATAACGCTTATGATAATACGTGAAAATAAAATTTCTTGCGTTTTCATGCGAGTTTTATGTGTCGATACAAATGATTTTCATTTGAATGTATTCAAATACATTCAACTATGTTCTTTTTCTTTTTTAGTGTCCGGTGACGCAGAGGCGGTGGGGTCCGAGTCGATCTCTCATCCAACTTACGTTCAATATGTCGAAGGAGATGGTTCCACGTATATACCAGCGAATGGTCAGATGTAAATATCTCGTGCTTATAATTTATTCATAGTTTACTAAACGCTTTCTATAACAATAACGAAATATTTTATGTAGGACATATCCTGTTTACGCTGTCGGCGAAACGGGAGCAATGTATACTCCAGCTTCCGGTCAATACTACACTCCAGCAACAACGCCAGTCACGTATGCACAGGTAATTGCATGTTCAAATAAAGTGCAATAATTATTATGATAAAATTGTTGACAATATTAACATTATTTATATTACATCAGGTCACAGGACAAGGCACGAATTCGACTACTGGACAACTGTTGTCGCAGGGCAATGGCACGTACTTGATTCAACAGAGCGTAGTAGATGCAGATCCGACCCACACGCTCATATCCGCAGCTGCCACGCGCACCAGCCCACAAACAGAGACGGCGGTAAATTGCATGTTCTTGACTTTCTCAGGCTACTCTCTCAGACGCTAGAAAATGGTCTCGATTACATTGAATGATTAATATATACTTTTGTGGCGATACATATTTATGCCTTATGGCTGCAGGCATGGGGATCTGTGCTCTGCATGATTATATGAGCCATCAAAATTTGTATTAGGGGTTTTTTAATACAATAGTTTTAACGGAGTTACATAATAATTGTTTATAACTTCAAGAGTTTTTGGCAAGAATGTATGCTACAAACAGGGCGGTTCAGTAAATTGTAGTGTAATAGTAAGATTTTCTCGAAAAGAGCTAAAAAAAATTTATATTAATTTTTCGTACTCAAGTAGTTTTTCCAACATTTTGTATATAAATGAATGTGCTTTAACCTTTCTCATTGTAGTTTCTAAAATAACTATATTACGGATTTTTTCCAATTTAAAGTTTGCAAACAGAATTACGAATATTAGTAGTTTCAAAAAGTACATCTTTGTTTATTTCTTAATTCGGGGGTTAACAAAACATCGGTATGTTGGGTTGTTTGATAGGAGGCTGTGGTTAGCGGTGGTGGCGGGGCGTACTTGATCAGCGGTAATTCTGGAGGTACCACTGTCACCGTGGAAGAGACAGCGGCAAACGTGACGCATGCTACTAGAGTCTCCCAGGCCACCGTAAGCCCAAAAAAGAGAAATCGATTCCCCGCATTTCATAGCTTATCTAGCATACTAATCAGTATCTTTAACTTTTTAATTTTTTATAGCATGTCTTATTAATTAAAATTGCTTTGTATTGTGTTCTAATGTTTTGTTATGCATTTTTTAAAGTTTTCTTTCGTGGAATATCTATTGCAGGAAACATGAGAAATGGTAATGCAATTAATAGATCTTAAAAAAAAACGATAATTTATTTTTGTTTGCTGTTAATATAAATTTATTTTAGAAAAGATTTTAATAAGATAATTTTTTGCGTAGAACAGTTGAGTTTGACTTTTTATTTTTAGTGAAATTATTTTATCTTTTATATATATTATTCAATAAAAAACTATTTTTATTTATAAAAAATATAAGCACTGATTTCTCATGCAATTAATCTAAAAAATAGGTCCATTGGTTATTGGAGAATTACGAAACCGCCGACGGCGTGTCCCTTCCAAGATCAACACTTTACAATCATTATCTACGCCATTGCTCCGAAAACAAATTGGATCCTGTGAACGCAGCTAGTTTCGGCAAATTAATACGTTCTGTATTCTTGGGCTTAAGAACTAGGCGTTTAGGCACTAGGTAAAAGGCTTAATAATTAGGAAAATATAGTGTTTATCAAATTGATAACGTTTGTCATTCTTTTTTATTGTAGGGGAAATTCAAAGTATCATTATTATGGAATTCGTGTTAAGCCAAGTTCACAGCTAACTGTAATGAACGAGGATGGCACATCGAGACAACAGCAGAGCGCAAATTCTCAAGCCAAGCGATTCAAATTTGTCAATCAAAAACAGGACTCTTCTTACGAGAATAACGCGCACACGAACACGAATATTTCCACCAATTCCTCATCGCCACAATATCACCAGTATCTCGGTGAAGCAAGTGGCGCCATTCCCGATTTCCCAGACATCTTTGTTAGTCACGACTCGTCCCTGCCCGAGGATTGCACCCTCGAAGATATTGATACGTTCCGTAGCATATACAGAGAACACTGCGAAGCGTTCTTGGATGCGGTGCTGAATTTCGAATTCGCCACGGTAGAGAGCCTTTGGAGAGAATTCTGGCGTAGCCAGGACAATAATAACGGTGATGAATGTGAAGAGGAGAAGTATTTTTTCAATGAAATAAACGTAAATAGAAGTTGTGAGTCCAAATAAATCTTTCTCTCTGTAGACACTGTGTGATATCGAAGGGGCAATGGCAACCCAATTTCTTGTTATATATATATATGTATATATAGAATATATTTCAAAAAAATTATATTTATCTTTTACATAAAAAATTAATATGTAATTATTTTTCTAATTTGTTTCAAATTTGTTTTAAGCTTTTAACGTATACGCAATAAATATCTTTTATTTTTACTTTTCAGAACCAAACTATATCAGATGTGTCAGTGTACGGGAGTACAAGACTTTATAAAAAAAGTGGACTATACATTCTATCAGAATCTAGTCGATGTTTTAATGCCTAACGTATTGCGACCGATACCAAGTACGTTATTATAAGATTAAATTATTATTGTTATTCTGTCTAGATCTACGTATTAAATGCTCTTTTTTGTCCTGGCAAGGTTCATTGACGCAATCTATCCGTAATTTCGCAAAGGGATTGGAATCTTGGTTACAGTCAGCGATGGCCGATTGTCCTGAAGAAATGACGCAAATTAAAGTATTGTCTTATTTGAATCAATTATATAAGGATACCGTTAGAGAGAAAGAAAAAGAGAGAGAGAGAAAAAGAATCAAAGATATCAAAAAATATATTTCTAAAAATTATATTGAAGACAATAATGTCAGGGGAAATAGGAGTTGTCGCGGTAATTAATGCGCAAATAATAAAAAAGTATATATATATATATATATATATATATACATACACTTTAATAATGTCACATGTGTACTAATAAGATATATAAGACTAATAACTTAAAATACTGTTTCACACAATTACAACATAAATTATAACACTAATTACCGCGACAACTCCCCTGATATTCTTGTCTTTAATTTGTTAAATATTGAAAAATTCTATACAATTTTTTAATCATTGTTAAAAATTATATGTTAGCATAGTATATGTAATATAATTATATTTGGTTACAGTTAACTGCAGTGTCAGCTTTTGCTCAAACTTTAAGGCGTTATACATCATTAAATCATCTCGCACAGGCCGCGCGAGCGGTACTTCAAAATTCTAGTCAAATTAATCAAATGTTAGCTGACCTGAATCGCGTTGACTTTCACAACGTGCAAGAACAAGTAAGTTGACATTTTGAACATTTTTAAATAATCTTCCTTTTTTGTTTTAATATTAATTTATGCGCATGCAATATATTCACGAAGAAGTAACATACGCAACTATCTTTTTAGGCATCCTGGGTATGCCAATGTGACTATGGGATGGTACAACGTCTTGAAACGGATTTTAAAGTAACATTACAACAACAAAATTCATTGGAAGATTGGGCGATCTGGTTGAAAGGAGTTGTTACTCAAGCGCTTAAACCACACGAGGAGAAGCCAACATTTGCTAAAGCTGCACGTCAATTTTTGCTTAAGTGGTCGTTTTATAGGTATATATTTTTCTATCGTATTAGCGAATATTTTTTCAATTAAATTTATATATTATGTCTTTCCACAGCTCGATGGTTATCCGAGATCTCACTTTGAGGAGTGCTGCGAGTTTTGGATCTTTTCATCTTATCAGATTACTTTATGACGAGTACATGTTTTATTTAATAGAGCACCAAGTAGCTATCGCAACTGGGACTACGCCAATAGCTGTAATGGGAGACGTTAGTATACTTTAATGCATTTATTGATTATTATATTGATCTCATTGGATTACCTAATTGAAATCCTTGGACAAAATCTCAATATTTTTCTCAAAGACCTATTATAATCTCGCAAATTGATTTTACTTATATTGTACGACGAAATATTAAATAATTGTTTCCATTTCAGAAAAGTCAAAATTACTCTTTAGTTAGTAGCTTTGGGGCAACGTCCAATGGAGGTGAGACACATTATATATTACACAATAGGTATTTGATTGTTCTTAGAACAATTAAATATTATCTTTTTATTATTATGTAAAAATTCATTCGGTACAAGTCACAAATTGAATTTTAGATGCGTCTAATGCGAGCCAACCAAAACGTATAAAGCTAAGCTAACTGTGTGCCTACACCCTTTAGTTTATGAGTAAACCAATAGCACACGAAAATGCGAAGATACTAGCACGAAAACATGCAGGCCTACTACAAGAGAAAAACACACTAGTCTCATAAATTATTATTTTGTATAACGTCAAATTATAATTACGACATATAACAAGAGGATTTTTGCATAATGCCTACGACGTATACAATTCAAGTAAGTCTGTGTGATATAGAGAGGTATTGTACTCCGCGAAGCCTTGTCTCATATACAGGTATGGCGCAGGTTTAAAGTATCGCTGGCACGATTTTAGTACGTTAGTATATATCAAATCTAGTCGAAACATCTTTGGAAAAAAATTAAAGTATACGGGACCATGAATTTGTCATGCCCTCGATCACGTTTGAAAAGCCCACTCGATTGTGTTTTCTATGGATCATTATTCAGTATTTATCAGGAGAATAACTTTTTTGTACATATAAATAAGCATGACATATATTATTAAAATACTCGTTAAAGATAAAATATTTATTTTCTAAATTTTAGATTTTATTCGTATTTATGTCCGAAACGCATAAAACAACAATAATGCTGAAAGTGCATTAAAGCATACATATCCGTTTTTATTATAATGATGAATAGAGATTATTTGACCATATTTGGAGGAAACTATATTGAGTGGGCTTAAAATGATCATCATTTTGTGCAGAGGAAAACGCGAGAGAATAAAATTCTATCTCGACAGGATAGGATTCACCTATGTTTTGCTCGCGAATTCTAGTTTGCACAATACACGCAAACCAATTACAAAAATCCGCCCTACCGACGGTAATATGTCAAAAATATTCCTATCGGAATATCAGATTGCTGTAACGGTATAAAAACTTGTAAAGTATACACACACACATATATCCGACATTCATATTTTTTAACGTAATTTATTGATTGAACACATCGACGCTGTGTGGAGATTTCGTTTGAGAACAGTCTCTATTGCAGTCGGTTGCTATTCTCTCAGTATAATTAAACAAATAGTACAAAATTTTATTGGAAAGAAAGAAAGGTAGAGAGGAGAAGACGCGAGTACCATGATTGTTTTAATTTACTGATAGAATAATACAGTGTGAGTCTTATACGTTGGATGTATATACATTAATGAAGTGTAGCAGATGAAAATACGTACGATTGTTGAAGTTAAAGAAGAAGCTACAGAATATATGATAAGTGCGATACGAGCATCTTCAACCATTTCAAAAGTCGGTTGGGAATGCCTACAGTAAAAATATGTGTCGGTATATGTTTTGTATATTCATAAGCACTCCAATAGCGTCTTTTGTATTGTAAAAATATTAGGATGTAAGTCTCCAGTATCGCTGAGAGTTTCATATGTTGAGTTTGGTTTGTTTATGTACATTATTTAAGGTGATTTAATATATATTTACTCAGTTGCACGTGCTGTGCGGTTATACGCATCTTTATTTATTTGAAGACGAAGTCGAATCAACAGGTCTATTCTGTAATTCTTAACGCAAGTTTTGTTATTATTATATTACGCCATATAATACGCCACTGCGCAGCTCTTTTATCATTGTAAAAAAATTGCACATCGGCGTTATAACGACAATTTGAGTTAAAAATTACAGAATAAAGCGGGGAGCAGAAACTCTTGCTTAATGCATAACACATAAGGCATATGAAATTCAACCAATCAGAATTCTTTATTTCATGAAAAGAAAGGAAACGAAGAACTTTGATTGGTTCATTTTCTTATGCATTACATGTTATGCGTTATGCAAGAGTCTGTGCTTGCCGCTTAAGCCTGTAGTCTCTGTATTCTATAATTCGTTATGACAGTAACGGTATCGTATTATGCGCAGATTTTGTACATGATAAAAAAGCGAGTTACAGAATATAGGGGCAGGTTTTACATTTTAAATGAGTATTTATAATGAATCGTTCTGTATATGCACAAGAAGTTGCTTCTCAAGCATCGAAGACGTTTAATCAAAGAAAAAAGTCGATGATAATTGATTGTATTGTAATACCGAAAAATAATAATTCAGCACGTCTGTTTTTCCATAATAATTTTCATATATTTTAAATATTGTTGATTTATACATCTTGATTGTACATCTTAAGTAAATTATACAGTTCACAAGAAACTCACGGGGATAACCTGTTACACGTTTATGTATGTCAAAAATATTTTTAAATATTCCTTAACGCATATAAATATACAATATATATGTATATATATATATATATATATATATATATGTATATGTAAATGCGTACAAAAACGCGCAGTTTCAACGAAACCAAAGTACACCATTGCATAGCTTTTAATTCATTTTTTTGTAACATTTGCATAACAAAACACGCTGACGAATTCTACATTTTCGCGAGTTTTCAAATTCGCTATTAATTCGCTAAGAGATAAGAAAGGAGAATGTATAAAAGAGTAACGAGGCCGCTTATGCAGATCGAGATTTTTATATCCTGATGTTATAATTTTATAATAAAAAACACTATTGCGCGTAGATGTTATAGAGCGTAAGATTAGTGCTCTTTTAGTTAACATACTCAATAGAGGCACTGTATCGGCACTTTCTCCAGTGATCTCCATCATCCATCATGTTAATGGTTGAACAATTCAGTGACCGAATAGACATTATAGTGCTCTATCTATTTATCAGTAATACTTTTAAGGAGATACTTTTATTGCCTTTCGTTTTACGCATAATGCATTATTTAGGTATTCTTCTTCGTTATTTCATCGAACAATTAGAAAAAACATAATAGTGACAACCATAAAGGTGACAACTATATAAACTTTCTATGTAGAATTAATGTATATAATTGAATAACTATAAGATAGTTTATTTAACTACACACACATACATATACATCAATTTTACATGTAAAACTTGTATAGTTGTCACTTTTATAGTTACCATCATTTTGTTTTTCTCCAAGTGAATGTTAAACAAGAACAAATAATGCATTAAACGTGAAACAATGCACCTTAAATTGTACACATATGTACGTTCCTGCCACATTGTATTTCAATTAGAAACAAAATCTTTGAGCATGAAATCTGCATGACCATGCATTTTTTTTCGAAGTGCCTCTACTGAGTATATTATGGTTAGCGTCCACACCATTTTTCCACTATAAAATATTGAATGTCTCGCATTGTTATTTTTACACTTGAGTAAAAGTTACAGTTTGATGTATGAAGCAGCACAAATGATAACATTCGAGAATGACTTGTTAAAATTGCTGATTTAGAATGAGTATCACATTTTATGCACGATGATAAAGCGAATCAATTAATTTGCATACTTTATTCAACGTATTTTAATTAAATAGCATTTTATTGAATTCTCAATAAGGTTGCACGATATCTAAGAAACAATATTGTGAGGGGGGGAAAAAAGAAAAAAAGGAACTCCGTGCCTTTTATTTTATAAAGACGAAGAAAGACAGATAAACATCTTTTCACATGCATTCTAATAACGAATGACCAGCATAAAAATATTATCAATAGCAGTATATAAAGGAAAGAAATGCTTGTTAATTTATGTACCGCTTTTTAAAGAAAGAACGCTTTGCGATTGGTATCTCTCGACTTTGGAATGTAATCAGCTGTTTATCAATTCGAAAATTTTACGAATTTAAAAATGCACCATGTGTCATTTGCGTTACAGACTATTTGGCTGTTGAGAGATCGGCTTCTTAAGTATACAAGGTGTCTGTAAAGTCTGACCCAGGCTCTATTATCTTGGAAATAGTTGTAGATATGGAAAAATGTTTCATACGAAAATTGTAGGATATTAAGGGGGACATATGGTGAAAATATGGATTTGACCTTGAGTGATCTTCTTAAGCTTAGGTCAATGTGATGCTTTCTTAAATGGAATTCACCATTTTTTATTGCATATATTCTTGTATTCTTAAATAATTAAAATAAGATAAAATTGAGCTCTCGAAATAACAAATAATTATAATTATAAATTACTGCCAGACAATTGAGAGCAGAATTTTATTATGACGCAGTTATTCGAGCGTTATATATAAAAATTGTATTTCATAGACCTTACCATGTATTTATACAATATCGAACGTTTCGGCGCAGTTCGAGCCATCCTCAATGATGTTCAAGTTCAACATTCACAATTATTCAATCGTATTCGAATCCAAGAGTGCAGCATATTCGTATACGATTGAATAATTACGAATGTCAAGACAATGAAGCCTTTTTTAATTAGTACTTTTCAAGTTACAAGGGTTGAACATTATAGTACGAAAAACTAAGGATATACTCTACTATAGGATCCGTAACGTATACTATAGTATTTCCCTACTTTTTCGTATACATTCCTTTTCAAGAATAGGAGCCCAGATCATGATCTTGAACAACGTTCAAGAGGTTTTTTAGCCATCGATCGAACACATTATGTAATGCTAACGCCAATGATACTGTAACGTTCAAGCCTTGTAACTCAAAAAGTACTAATTAAAAAAGACTTCATTATAGTGTTTTGAAAAGTTCTCAAGGTAAGCTATATAAGAATATGCAATAAAAAATTGGAGGTTCCATTTAAAAAACGTCAGTCACATTGATCTAGCCTTGAGAAGATCACTCAAGGACAAGCTCATATTTTCATCATATGTTCAAAACTTTCGTATAAAATATTTTTCCATATCTACAACCATTTCCGAGATATAGGATCTGGGTCAAACTTTATAGACACTCTGTATGTACATGCGTGATCTTTGCCACTTACGTCTGTTTGCTGGTGTTCTCTTGGCGTCCAAATAATTTAATTCTTTTTATTTTAGTTCTCATTTGCATGCGAAAACAAACATGAGCATACCATTTCCGCTTTTATGTCGCATCCCTGACTGAAACTTTGCGTCCACGCGTGCTGCGAACGTTTTCCTCTTCCAAAGTTACATAAATGTGACGATAGCGGTATGAAAAAGGTACTAAAAAAAGGGGAAAACAAGAAATTGGTTTCGCTGTTTTGTGACGTAAATTGTGGGATAGTGTCGCCGCTAATAAAAATACGATGATACATACGTTTATAATTTATTGCGTAGAATTAACGCGTGCTAGTCAAAGTGAAACTTGGTAGTTTGTCTAAATGGTGCGAGATGAGAGAGATTGGAAGATATGAGTGAGAGGGTGAAAACATCGCGCAGTACATCGAGCAGAATTTAGGACATTTTCGTAACTGTAATGAGCTTATACGTGTAAAGATATAGAGAATGAAATTATCGTCGATACCTATGTGTACCTAGGATGTAAGGAATACGACTTTATACACACGGGAGCGATTCGTGGCGTTTACCCGCCGTCAACGAAAGAAAGATTGGGAATGCGGGAGCGATCCGGCTTGCAAGGAAAAGAATCAGAGGAAAAAGAATCCTTTTGGAGGAGAGAATTGTCTAGGACAAACGGATCTTTCAGCAGCTGTCGCGTCGTGCCCGTTTCCGAGTTAAGGGAGATCACTCTTAATCATAAATTTTATGATCCCGCCGCGGTAGACCGGGGGATGAAAAATAGTCTGATAGTAATTGTATTGTACGCAAGATCAAACACACACATTGTGGTTTCCTATGTTGCGAGATAAGTAAACACACGGCCTTAAATATATTTCCAACTGTACTATGAAGAAGGAAAAATAGGGACTTGGGGAATGAGACATGCGGAAGGATTTAGGGATGGGATAGGTCTGAGAGAAAAATAGAAAAACATTGCGACGCATTTTTCCTTATGACGTATAGAAGATATTTTGATACCTCCAGATTTGCACAAATCAAGTGTCATTCGTTACCGCTTGAATAAGATTATTTTTACTGAACGCCGCTCAAAAAGAGAAAGAGAAAAAGGAGAGAGACAACAGCGAACTTAGAGTGTAAATTGAGACGCAAGAATCTTCGAGAGTCTGAATGTGCGGATCACGAGACAAATGAATAATAAATCTATGTTTAAAACTTGTAATTGCACAATCTCAAACCACGTACATCCTACAGCATTTCCAACAAAGTTTCCTGCAAATTTGCATTTCTTTTATCTTTCATCCCTTGCGGCCACTCTGATTTACCTAATCCGTATTTTAATGATTGCGTTTAACAGAAAAAGTAGATTTGCAACTGTTGTAAGATTCTTTAATATTATCAATTCTTGCCTTAGTTCCTCACAAATGTATGAAGATGATTTGCAAAAAAATTGGAATTTTCGCGTCCCACACTTTTTAAATACATTCAAATACGTTAAATTGTATTCGATTTTCATCACAGAGAAAGATTATAACTGTATCTATGTAGGCAACTAACGAAGACTCGACTTAATTTATTTATGTCTAAAAATTAATTTTTATACCTGAAAATCTCATTTAATATTTTTACATTAAATATTTAAAAAATATCAAAATATTTCTTTAATATTTTATCTAAAAATATTAAATAAATGTTTAAAAAAATATTTTTTAAATATGTGCTAATTGGATTATTTGACTGTATAAATTTTGATGCAAAGTTTGCCGTGTCTTCTTAGAGACACAGTAAAAAGTTACATGTCATATGTCAAAGCTTGTATGTACGTTGCTTACGTCTACAATTTGAATTTAAAATCAGTATTCGTAGTTGGTTGTTATTTTAAGATCGTCTTAAGTAATGTCTTAAGATGTGTGTTAACACAGCCTTCTGATTGATTCATAACATCTTAAGACCGTACTTAAGACAGCCTCAAATATAAGAATCGACTATGAATACCGGCCTAAATCGTATTTTATATTTAAAACCATCTTAAGTTATAGCCTCAAATGTTCGTGAACTAATCAGAGGTATTCATAGTCCGTTCTTATTTTAATGTCTTATAGGCTTTCTATAATAAGTCATTACCTAAGCTTTAAGTCTTAAACTAAAAAATTGACCAATTATAATTGATTATTCTTCTCACATTCGATTGTGATTGAGTAGTTTTTTATGATTTAAGATTTAAAACTTAAGTAACAGCTTACTCTGTAGAAAGCCCATTAATATATATTATACACACGGCCTTCTTCTGATTGGCTTTGCTGACATTATCTTAAGACTACTTAAAACTGTCTTAAATATAATAATCGATTATGAACACCGCCCGGAGAACTGTATTAACATCTTAAAATGTTACTTAAGACGGTCTTAAAATAAGAACAGACTTATGAATATTGGCTACAAAATGCCTGTCAATCTGATCGTTTTCGTCAACAGTTAGCAAACGAATGGCGAGTTCACAAAGCGTTATCTCTGACATAACGTGCCGTGCATTCGTCTTTATAAATACGTAATATTATGCGCATTACAATTGTCATTCATTATCACCGGATTGCACTCGCGCAGTTTACATAACACGATGTTACGATATTACGTGTCGCTTACAATAAGTCGGCCACTTAATCTAATCGTCGACGATAACTTTGTTTTAGACAAATGACCGAACTCTGATTATATATTATTTATATAATTTAATTGTCGATTGATTCAATCGGCAAAATCGCTTAAATCATAATTTCTAGTTGAAAATGTCCTGATCTATAATTTTTTTCATATATTAACTAATAAAAAATTAAAAATACTGTTTACTTAAACAATACTGATATTTTGGATAAATACAAATATTATTTAATAAATGCAAGAATTATTTGATAATTTAGTTCTTAATTGATGATCAATTAATTCAAACGACAGAATTACTTAAAGCAAATTTCTAATTCGTTGTCCCTTATCAAATTTTTTTCCTATGTTAACAAAAAAAAATAAAAATTCAATTTACTTAAATAGTACATAACATCATTTGATAATTAGTTAATTCTTAATCTTTTTAATTAGTTAATTTTGATCGAATATTGAATTGACAGAATAGCGGGGAGGATTCTGATCTAAAGGGTAAAAAAAATCGATTTTTTTTTAAATTGTATTTTTCGCAAGTATTTGTAGGTTGTAGAATAAGTACATAAAAGGATTTTTGCGGATTCGCAAAGATGACAAGGATATAGTGCCTGGAATGTAGGTGCCTTTGTAAAGAGCTCTGAGCGCGCTCCGTCCTGCGATCAGGATCAGGTAATAAAGCATTGTATAGGGATTATATTTCGGATTCAAGCGACCGTTATTTTTGAATGTTGAAGGTACTAGAAACTTCTGTTTTGAAAGTAGAGTCGATTCTAACCTATCTGTAGAGGAGCAGCTGTTTGTATATCAGTATGTTGCTTCGAACGTTGGACGCAAACAAGTTCTTCGTATGTCAAATACGTATTTCGTATACTTTTACGCAGTAAAATGGACAGGAAAGGTTCGAAAAAACAACCAACTCGTGCAGGTCGTCAGAAAAAACGACATTTCAGGGGCAATCGATTTACGGTTGAGAAGGATGTAGAATTTACGAGCACGTTGTCAAAAAAATTGAAGACTTCTGAAAATACTGATTTTTCTGTTTCAAGAGAATTTAGTTACTGTATTTTAAATTTTTTTAGTGTTTTTACTACTATTGCAACTCTTGTAGTATGTAAACAGTGTAAAAGTGATATTCAATTTAATCAGACATCATCTCGAGGCTTAGGATTCAAGATTCGCGTAAAATGTAATTGTAACGAAATTCTCATTAACTCATCGCCCTTTATTAATAAAGCTTTTGAAATAAATCGTCGAATTGTTTTTGTTTTTCGTCTACTGGGTGTAGCACGAGAAGGTATAAACTTATTTTGCGGTTATATGGACATTTATCAGGGAATCTCTACAAATATTTATTACAGTTGTCTTGATAATATTTACATAGCAGCGTCCTCGGTGTATAAAGTGATTCTAAAAAGTGCTATGGCAGACGAAAAAATAAAAAATAAAGAAGCTGGAAATATTGAAAATCATCTCACGGTGTCTGGCGACGGCACTTGGAAAAAAAGAGGTTATTCTTCTTTATTTGGTGTGTCTACACTTATTGGTAAATATTCAAAAAAAGTGCTTGATTCTGTAGTGAAAAGCAGTTTTTGTCAAGAATGTAACTTATGGAATAACAAAAAAAATGAAAATATTGATGAATATAATGAATGGTATGATATACACGAAGAAAATTGTGCTATTAATCATAACGGAAGTGCAGGAAAGATGGAAATCGACGCTATTACTGAAATGTTTCTAAGGTCAAAAAATGAGCACGGAGTTCTTTACGTGAAGTACATTGGAGATGGCGATAGCAAAACGTTCAAGGGTATTTTAGATGTTAATCCGTATGGGGATGAAGCTACAGTATTGAAAAAAGAGTGCGTGGATCATGTTGAGAGAAGAATGGGGAGGAGACTCCGATATATAAAGAAAAGTAATAAAGTTATCGGCAGCAAAGGTGCTAAGAAATTGGCTGATAAAATGATCGGTGAACTCACGAAATACTACGGCTTGGCTATTCGAAAACATCCAGACTCTGTGGAAGATATGAAGAAAGAAATCTGGGCAACGTATTATCATAAAAGTTCCACTGATGAAAGCCTGCAGCATCAAAATTGCCCGGAGGGTGAGAACAGTTGGTGCAAGTGGCGTAAAGCTGAAGCGGCCGGCACGATTGCTAGTTTCCAGCACTCAGATTCACCTCTCAATTCAAATGTATGGGAAATAATTAAACCCATTTATGAAAATTTATCGAGTGATGAGTTGCTGGAACGATGTTTGGATGCAGAAACGCAAATTAATAATGAATCTTTGAATGCGCTGATTTGGAACTTTGCTCCGAAACACCTGCATTGCGTAGCAAAAACGATTGAAATCGCGACTTTTTTAGCCGTGATAATATTTAATGAAGGATTTCTACCCATTTTAAAAGTAATGGACGTAATGGGAGTGACCATTGGCCAGCAAGCGGAAATGCACGCACACAGCCGCAACGAAGCTCGTATTCGCCGATCAGAGGAGTGTTCGTCTGATTTCGGAAAGGACCAACGGCCGCAGCTCAGAGACGAAAGAGCGGCTCTGCATGATATGTACGAGGAGGAGGAAGGTGCCCTTTATGGTCCTGGAATAGCAGATTGATCGTAAGTAATATTATCTCTCTCTCTCTCTCTCTCTCTCTCTCTCTCTCTCTCTCTCTCTCTCTCTCTCTCTCTCTCCGTAACCAGTTAAAAAACTTTAATCGCGTTTTTCTCGAGACAGTATTTTCTTAACTGGTGACCATGATTTTTCAAAATCTATTTGACCAATCGCGCCCAAATTTCACGAACATCTTTAGCACATATATAGTTCTCGTCTGAGCTACAATAAAGTCAAAATGTTTTTTATTCATTTTACAGCACTTTAAAGACGAAAAGATTCGAAAAAATCGGAAAGTAATTTTCAAGATGACGCCATTTTTTTCTAATATTTTTTTATCTTAGATCAAACGATAGCCAAACTCATATGATGATTTAAGAATCTTTTTGGTTTTTTGTTTCAGACAAGCAGAACAGCCGCAATCATGTGTAGCACTTTATTTTTTTCATGATCTTACACAAACTGTTATATAAGGCTTATTTTTTGAAAAATTACAATAAAAAATTCTAAAAAATAAAATATGTACTAATATGTAGGAAAAACCCTGATTTGAATAAACCTTACGAATTTTTCAGAAAAAATTCGTGAAAATAGCCTAAAAATCAAGTTTCTAGACCAAAATCCCCCCTTAGTCGTTACTTCTAATTTAATCTTTTTTTCCTATTTGTAAAATAACATAAGATTTATAATTCTACCTACATTCGCAAAATATTATAATTATTGCTTGGTAAGCTAATCACCTATTAATTTAACAAAATTAATCATAATTTTATTGAAATCGTTATTGTTTACTTTATAGTGTTCATCGTGTATTTTTCTAGAAATTCTCCGTATCTGTCGTAACGTTTTTGTGTCCAAGAGAAATTGCTTGAACGCTACGTGATTAATCTATCACATTTTATTTCATAAACACATGCATTTTTTTCACGGCATTATTCTTCTCTTATACTTTACACTATCTGCACGAAGTAGTTCTTTTTTTTAAAGCTAAACATTTTTTATTTTATTCTTTTTTTCCTCTCAAATATCTAACATATGTTATTAAAGTTGAAAATGGCAGAAAATTATATACTGCACGGTTACAAAGTACAAATCTTATTTATATTTATTTATGCATTTAATTTGCAAAAAATAAAAAAATAGATTTGTAAATTACTATGTACATATTTTTATATACATACATATACATATACGACTTTATCAAGATTCTTGTTTACTCATCACAATTATCTCAAAAAAGCGACAAATCGCAAAAACTCTTGTTCATTATATTTCAATAGCAACATTTGTCAATAATTTACATTATTTACAACAACTTTATTGTGTATTTTTTGCTTTCTGATATCACAATTCGAGATATAAGATGCTTTCCATTTGGCCCAAGTCGACACAAGTGTCGTTCCATCTTTATCACTCTCTGAATGTCAAGAATAGAACGACATTTGTGTCGATTTGTGTCATTAAATGGAAAGCATTCATAATAGTGATGAGTGAATAATAAGACAATATTAAGAATCTTTATTTTAGATCACATATGTGAGAAACACAATCAATACTAGAAATTTAAAATGCCTATTACGGTCGAAGCTGGATCTTCATTGCTTTAAATAATTCAAACTTGAATTACTAATATACACTATATATGTACTTGCATATATACCATATTGTAGTCTTTTCAAACTGCGCGCCGAATTGTTTTTCCGGACTATAAATGCAATTAAAACTACTCTAGTAATCGCGAATTAAATTGATAAGCAATTCAATAATTTAATGCTATCGTCAAGCATCATATTATAAAGATGTTAATATGTTGAAACTGTTAATAAATTTATTGCGCACAGTTTGAAAAGACTACAATATGGTATATATGCAGGTACATATACAGGGTGGACCATCTGAAGTGATCCAGTCAAATATCTCGAAAGCTAGTAGGGATAGAGAAAAATGTTTCGTATGAAAAGTTTAGGGTTACACGGGGGAAGTATGGTACTGACCTTGAAAAATCCTTGGAAGG
>NW_017300063.1:190269-196946 GCF_001594075.2 Trachymyrmex cornetzi | reverse complement strand
AGGATTTTTCAAGGTCAGTACCATACTTCCCCCGTGTAACCCTAAACTTTTCATACGAAACATTTTTCTCTATCCCTACTAGTTTTCGAGATATTTGACTGGATCACTTCAGATGGTCCACCCTGTATAGTGTATATTAGTAATTCAAGCTTGAATTATTTAAAGCAATGAAGATCCAGCTTCGACCGTAATAGGCATTTTAAATTGCTAGTATTGAATAATAAGAGTCTTAATATTCTATATTCAGGGAGTCAATCACGTAACTTTTTCCTTTTAGTGCGTAAACATGAAGAGTGAACATTTTTTGTATGTACATACGTATACATTTGTACATTACATGCATAAAAATTTTTACTTTTTACATTTCCGCTCTAAAGAAAAAATTACATAATCGATACTCTGATTGCAGAAACGAAGAAAAGAAGGAAGAAAAAAAATTAATGTGCGGAAGATGAAAAGAATCGAATATATAAGTATTGTATTCTTCCCTTCTCCTCCTCTGTTTACGAATATTAAACTGTCAAAATAGCTATGTTTTTCTATTTTTTTAAATATGCTCTTCCGCGCATCGTAATTTAAAATTTCGAAATTTAGCCAAAAAATGGAAATAAGAAATAAATCGTTTATTATTGAAAATAAGAAATGTGTAAGGACAGCAATCTTATAAGATTTATTTAAATTGCTCGAAATTTCCAAAATTTTTGCACTTAAAACAAGAAAATATTTGAACATTGAGAAGAAAGAAAGCGAGGATGCTGAGTACAAAAAGCAACGCGAACAAACCTATTGACAAAGATATGAAACAGAAGGAGAAAGGGAGAAAGTGCATCGAAAGGAGCATCGCCATCTTGTCACAAAAATACGCACGCAAAACGTCATTCGGCGATCGCCGATCACGCGACATTCGAAAACAGTGACATAATGTGGCGTCACCGATCAGATTCGCTACTTCATTTTTTTCCATTCGCGGGAATTTTCGTGCATGTTTTCACAGATTATCTTCCACACTTTTCTTGCATTACAGCACGCAAACAAAAGAAAAGGCTATCGTATGATGATATCAGTTGACAAAAAATCGCAATAAAAATGCAAATAAAATCAACATATATCAGAGGGGACATGATCTTTCACGCCGGAGAATGTTATCTGTCGGATGACATGCATTCATGTTATCTTGAACGAGACTTAAAACTCTCTTTTTTTATAAAGTCGAAAGAGAGACAGAGAGAGGGAAAGCCTTGCTTAAAGTTAAAGTAACACTTATTTGGTGCAATCGGATTCCTTAAGGAGGTTGTAAGGCAAATGCAATATGTTAAAATAAACTTGAAAAAATTGCAGATTATTCTAAATTGCATTTAAAAGTAATACAAAAAAATTAGAGATAATTGACCACTTGGATCAAAAGTTATTTCAATAAAAAATAATATTTTTTAAATTTGTATTCTAATAGAAATATATGAAAATGTATTATAAAATAATGATAAAAATCTCAATTTTGTTATATAAGTATTTTACGAATTAAAAAATGTTTATATAAAGTTACATTGAGATGCAAACATTAATTGTTCAGTAAATAAACAAAATATTTATTTGTTATAAACTAATTGGTGAACCTCAATAAAACTTTGCACGAGTTATCTTTAGTACTTAAAATATTTATATTAAAAAATTTAGATTTTTGTTATTATGTTTAAACTTTTTATTTATAAATAAAACTAATATCAAATAAAATCAATAATCTATAAAAATATGTTGTTCAATAAAAACAGAATGTTATGAACACAACTTTCACATGTATGTAGTTTGTTTAAAGCATAAATATTGATATATGTGTTTTATACCCTTACAACCTCCTTAATTCTTACACTTGATAAATTTTGAAGGCCGGGAGACCTAAAGATTATAATAAATTGAACATCGTTGGACTTTGTCTCTGATTCTTGTTTACGTAAAGGTTTCATGTAGCTAATAAAAGCTGCCGTTTTACCTCCACTTAATCAATTTTCATGTACAGCGAAGCTGTGCAGGTTATGTTTCAAGTTCGATAATGTTCAATTAATAGCGAAACATCGCTGAAATACATATCATGTTCATAGAATCGTATATCTTCCAAAATTAATTTCGGGAGCAAAGCAAAGAAAAAAACCATGTTCGCTGTGATTTTTGAAAATAGGTGTTACCCACAATAATAAGTATCAAGATATATTTCAACGATTGGAGGAGAGCTAAGACGTGAAATTGGTACATTTCACAGATTATGAATTTTTTGACATTTCTAACCATTATGTTTGGTCATCTACGATTCTATGATTTATTTATACCGGGTCAAAAATTTGTCATGCATGGATATGTTTAAATATGTATAAACATAAATATTTATAAACAGTCATAATTATATATGAAATATGTCCATATATCCTTCTTTCTTTTGTAAAATTACTTTTTAGTATAATAGAAATATTAATAATAATATTAAAAATAATTTCGTACACGACTATCGTTAGGATCATAAATTTACATATCATTTTAAATTACCAGATATTGCGTCAGATTAAGCTATTTTTGCAATATCAAAAGAACGTTCTAACCGAATCGATACTACAGTCCATCGATATATTCCGATTTTTTGTAATGTAAGACTTTTAATATCAACTGACTACTAATATAATATTCTTTGTGACTTTTTAATGTAAGATTTTTATATCAATTGACCTAATATAATATACTTCGCAACTAAAGAAGATTCAGTAGGGTCGAAACTAGTTTCGCTAGACTAATGTAAATCGAACATTAAAATTATTTTAATTATACTAAAACATCTTATTTTTCGCTCGTCTTTGGCCGTCATTTTACGTATATTATTCTATTGTGTTTTCAATAACGAGCAGGATATTATTGATGATATTAAAAATAATTAAAAGGACAATTTTCACACTATTTGTTTTAGAAAAAATCAAGTTTGAAGAAATGTAAAAAAAATTACTTATGTATAATTATATATAAAATTGTGCATAATTGTGTATGAGTGTAATGAAATTTTTTTAGATTTTTTTCAAACTTACTTTTTTCTTAAACAAACAATGCGAAAATTATCCCTTTAATTATTTTTTATATTTTCTCATTGCTATTATTATTTCTATTACACTAAAAAGTAATTTTACATAAGAAAGGAGGATGTATGGACATATTTCATATATAATTATACATGTTTATGAATTTGTGTATATTTATACGTATTTATGCATGAAACATTTTACCGGATAAGAGGACCAAGAAATTCTTTGCTCTAGAACATAAACTAAAATAACATTACATCACTAAATTGGAAAAACCGGTATCTATCTTTATATTCATACACTATTAATTACTATTTAAACTACTACTAATTAATTATATTAATTTTATTTATTTCTTTATTGTGTTCTTTTCCATATTTCTGTTATATTTTATCATATAATTATATTGTATCAAGGTTTAAAGTTTAACTTTGAGCAGCATGTACATATATTACTGAAATTTTTTAAGGAGTCATCCGTTACATCTTTTTTTTTCATACGTCATTAAAGGCGCGGTCTCGTCACATGTACTAGATTTTCAGTACTGACAATAATATTTTCGATCGTAGATAGCACTCGTTTATTACTATTATTTACCGATTTATTTATCTATAGTTTCATTAACACTGTATTATATGTCGACATTTCACTATACAATTACTTTAATACTTTAATAAGTTACTTTTAAATTAAAAGTGTATAAAAATATAAAATAGGCCGCTTGACGTGTGAACGTCATTGTGTATATATTCTTGCCGTTACCACAGTATATACAGTAGCGCAACTCTCTGTCGGCATCTTTGATGTTAATGTTTCTCAAAATGGAGTACGCATGCGCGAAATAAGTAAGTTCCCTGTAGCGCCATCTGAATTTCTTTCTCAGTTGCTTCTTATTTTTCCTCTCTCTCTCTCTCTCGGTCGTTTGTACATCAAAGTAATCTAAATGTAATAAAACTAAAAGAAATAGATTTATAATTGTAATGCATTGCAAAATAAAAAAAGATATAAAAATAAGAAAATATAAAATTATATAAATATTGTATGATACAAATATTATACTGTAAAAATATTATAATTAACGACTGCAGCACACGATGCTTGTTTTCCTGCTAAATTTCTTGCGTTTTAGTAAATTATTAGACTTGTACCACACAGAACGCAGATTTTCTAGCTAAAATGAAAACAATCCTGCAGGAAAACAATGTGCCGCAAGCTAAAAATTTTAACATAAACAGTAGAAAATAAAATTTAATGTAAAAACATTTGAGATTATATTTAAGAAAAGAATTTGAATAATTATTGTGTGTGTAATTATAAAATATTTAATATGAAAATAATTTTATTAAATTAAATCAGATAATAATTTTTTTATATATCTAGAATAAAAATAATCAACTAAAAATATGATAAATAAAATTTCAATTTTAATATAACAATAATTTAGAATAAAACAAATATATTTATCAATATTATGTATATTTTAAAATAATATTACACATATACGCCTATATGTATACATATATATACATATATACAAAGATATATTTCATATTATTGTAAGAAGTATTAAAATCTATCTATTTAAGGTTTTCAGCACATTGTCAATTTAATTTAACTTGTGATATTATTGCAGTAGTTTAATTGCGTTAGATAAAGTCTGGAAAAATTTCGGCGCGCAGTTTGAATAACTACAAAAATATGATATATATGCATGTACATATATAGGATATAGATAATTCACTGAGAATTATTTAGGCAAAAAAGATCTAGTTTTGACCGTCATAGGCCTGAATACGCTTATATAATACTTAGTGTTTAATTCTTGTCGATCCGAATAAAAAAAAAGTCTTATTATTGGTTATACACGCTGCCTGCAAAAAAGCGTTATTGTTCTTACATATACTGTTTATTGCGAAGAATATTACTAAGGCCTCGGTGGTTTAATGGCTTAGGACGCTCGTACGGAATATAAGAGATCCGGTTTCAAGTCCCGGCCGAGGTAATATTTTTCGCAATAAATTTATTTAAGGTTTTCAGCACATTGTCAATTTAATTTAACTTGTGATATTATTGCAGTAGTTTAATTGCGTTAGATAAAGTCCGGAAAAATTTCGGCGCGCAGTTTAAATAACTACAAAAATATGATATATATGCATGTACATATACATATAGGCTATAGATAATTCACTGGGAATTATTTAGGCAAAAAAAATCTAGCTTTGACCGTCATAGGCCTGAATACGCTTATATAATACTTAGTGTTTAATTCTTGTCGGTCCGAAAAAAAAAAATCTTATTATAAGAATTAAAATGTTACAAATAAATATTTCGTTAATAAATAGAATAAAAATACTTATTTTTAAACTAAAATAATATTTTATTTTTATAATAATACATAAGAAATAAAGATAACATTGAATGACTGTGGTACATATCATTATATATATCATGATTTTCTTTTCCTCTATCTCTTTCTCTGATCCGTATTTCAGCTACTCGATCCACCTCAATACAAAGCAAAGAAAGAGAAGAACATAGAAAATTCATTTTTATTGGATAACCCTTTCATTGATTTGTATCTCAACTACTCGATCCACCTCCATACAAATCGGAGAAAGAAAATCCTAATAAAAATGCAAGAAACAATTTTTGTACATCAGTAAGATAGAACACAAATACATAAAATATATAAGCAACCCATATTTAACGCAGTGCTCCATTTCTTGTCCAAGTTTTTGGTCCCTAATTACCCATCCTTGAAACATGTAAAAATAAAACAATTAATTAAAGATCTCCATACACATAGTATTTATACATGCATATAAAAACATATACATATACATGCACAATTAAATACATTATACATATCAATTATTGCACACATCGAGTATCAAATTTAAACAAGGCAAAATTCAATTAATATACATAAACGATAATGACGCAATTAAAAAAATTGAATATATGGGCCTTATTATTTGAGAGAATAAAATATATTACACAAGAATAACTTGTTATATTATAAAATTATTATATTATAATAATTAACTCACTGCTGAATTATATAATAAAATATTAAAGTTAACAAAAACGTAAAATGGGCGTACGATACTAGCTTAATAAAGAATGACAGCAATGAAAAAAAAGCACACATAATAATCCAAATAAATTATAAATTCAATACAACCAAAACTATTAGAATTAACAAAATCGTAATTTTAATAATTTAAATATACTCGTACAACAAGAAATAATATAAATATTATAATATACTATAAAAACAAGGCTGGTACACATATAAAGAAGAATAAAATGAAATTTATAAATGTAATATAGAATAAAAGAGAATAAAAGAGAAATTTATAAATGTAAAATATTTAATAATTTTCTATTAAATTAATACAATAAAATAATATCTTTATATTGACATTAATATTCGCAATTTATTAATTGGCGTAAGGCTTCAATAGCCCATTATTATTAAAATTTCTGTATTGAATTTTCTATTAGGTTTACAACTTTGCTTCCGCCGTTTTCCTATAGATGGCTTTAGTGGTAAGTGATGGTCGAAATAAATAGATAACAGACGTCATACAATAAACTTGGGCATCTGTCAACATAACC
>NW_017300063.1:189962-190234 GCF_001594075.2 Trachymyrmex cornetzi | reverse complement strand
AAGTTATTCTCGATTGAAAATGTCAGTTTACGAGCCAAATTTTCGTCATTTGCGGGAGGTTTTAATTTTCTGCTTCAATATGAAGAAATCTGCGGCTCAAGCTCATCGAATGCTCTCAAATACTTACGGTGAGGCCGCTATTAGTGAAAGAACGTGTCGTGAGTAGTTTCAACGCTAGCTCTATAAAGCTGGCAGGACCAAATGAGCAGAATCAAATCGGACCTATTGGAATTTTTAGTACTTTTTTTGTACTAATTTGTACCATAAAAAAA
>NW_017300063.1:189379-189884 GCF_001594075.2 Trachymyrmex cornetzi | reverse complement strand
AAAAATAAATAAATAAATAAAGAAATAAATAGTATCGAATTTGTACTAATTTGTACCACCAAAAGAAATTCTATATTATGCGTCATTTCCCAGAAAACAGTGGCGCTGCTAGTTTAATATTTAAGCTAGCAGGACCATAAAAAAGAAACATCACAAGGGCAAAAATGAACAAAATTGAATTTATACTAATTTGTACCACTGAAAATAAATTAATATTTTACACAAAACTTATGTGAATCTGCGGTACTCGACTTCAAGAAAAAAATATTTTTAATGAGCATTAAATTAAGTCAAGCATTTTTGTAAGTCAAATGTCGGATTTCACATAGGTGATCTAATGATGGCTGGAAGATTAAAAATAATTATACAGTTTACATATCCGATACAAATTATATTATAAATGTTACAAAATAAAATAAAGAGTACATATGTAACGTCCGGTGCGCTACATTATAGCACCCCGGCCGTTTACCAAGCGAACGCGAGCACAGAGTATAGCGAACGA
>NW_017300063.1:187492-189164 GCF_001594075.2 Trachymyrmex cornetzi | reverse complement strand
GTTATTTCTGCATTTTCCTTAATATTTTTTTCTTTTTTGTCCAGATCGTTATATTCGACCCATGTACTTATTCTCCAACAAATGGCTGTGTAATGCCCCATTGACTGTATGCTTCTTGTCACTATAGGATTTTTATATGCAACAATCCCGAGTAATTTATATGTATTTTTATTGTATGGATTTTGGCAGGATTTTTTAATATCATTTAATGTGGTTCGAGACTTAACATAATTGTCGTTGTAAATAATTCAAAAATAATAAGATCTCCTGCAAAATAAAGGAATGCATGTATTATTTATAAAATTATTTTAATATTGTAAACACATATAAATGATTACTTGTCACTTTATTTTCTAATTCCTTTTCCTGTGCTATAATATTCCAAATATCATGAGTTTTTGAGATAATCTTATTATTATCTTTTACAATATCTTTATATTTTAATATTGCATTTTTCATTCTTTCAATATCGACTTTTCTCGGTCTACCGCGAACTGGACTCATAATGAAAATCTTTACTATCACCATTTTCTCTGACGAACTTTTGAAGACTGAACTCGAAAAAGACTAAACCTCTGTCCCTAAAGTAAACTACCTATTATTTAATCTTATAGCGTTTTCGGCCCGATCGGGTTTGCACCAACCTGGGTTGGATTAATCTTTTCTATTGGTTGATGTCACACGCTCTACCAATAGGAGAGCGCAAAACGTCATTAATCCAACCCAGGTTGGTGCAAACCCGGTCGGGCCGAAAACGCTATTACATTCGTTTTTCCGCGGTTCGAGATACGGATTGGTGTTCGGCATATCTTTAATCTCGAGCTCGCGGTTCGATATTAAACACGTACCGACAGTCCGAGACAGACCGACGCAGAAGCGAGACAGACTCAGTTTGCCGCGGATCGAAATTCGGCTCGATGTTCGGCATGTCTTTAATTGAGATTAAAGACATGCCGAACACCAATTCGTTAATTAAAAAATCCTGCAAAAATCCATTCAATAAAAATATATATAAATTACTCGGCATTGTTGGGTATAAAAATCCTATAGTGACAAGAAGCGTACAATCAATGGGGCATTACATAGCTATTTGTTGGAAAGCACGTACATGGATGGAATATGATTTGGAGAAAAAAGAAATTATTAAAGAAAATGCAGAAGTAACTCCAGCGTTATTAATATATTATAAAAAACAATGAATGTTTATGTTTTTTTTTTCGTACTTTATATGTATTCTTGTAATTATTTTATTTTATAACATTTATAATATAATTTGTATCGGATATGTAAACTGTATAATTATTTTTAATCTTCCAGCCATCATTAGATCACCTATGTGAAATCCGACATTTGACTTACAAAAATGCTTGATTTAATTTAATGCTCATTAAAAATATTTTTTTCTTGAAGTCGAGTGCCGCAGATTCACATAAGTTTTGTGTAAAATATTAACTTATTTTCAGTGGTACAAATTAGTATAAATTCAGTTTTGTTCATTTTTGCCCTTGTGTTGTTTCTTTTTTATGGTCCTGCTAGCTTAAATATTAAACTAGCAGCGCCACTGTTTTCTGGGAAATGACGCATAATATAGAATTTCTTTTGGTGGTACAAATTAGTACAAATTCGATACTATTTATTTCTTTATTTATTTATTTATTTTTCTTTTTTTTTT
>NW_017300063.1:172456-187208 GCF_001594075.2 Trachymyrmex cornetzi | reverse complement strand
AATTGGCACGATCATTGGGAGTGACTCAACAAGCCATTTCAAAACGCCTCAAAGCCATAGGAATGATTCAGAAGCAAGGATTGGGTGCCGTACGAGTTGAAGTCGAGAGATGTTGAACGGCGTTTGCTTGTGAACAGCTGCTTGAAAGGCAAAGACGGAAGGGATTTCTGCATCGCATTGTAACTGGGGACGAAAAATGGTTTCATTACGATAACCCCAAGCGCAGAAAATCATGGGGAGTTCCCGGCCATGCTTCCACGTCGACGGCCAAATCGAATATTCACGGCTCCAAGGTCATGCTCTGTATTTGGTGGGACTATCTCGGCGTAGTGTATTATGAGCTGTTAAAACCGACTGAAACAATAACAGACGATCGGTATCGAACGCAATTGATGCGTTTGAGCCGAGCATTCAAAGACAAACGGCCGCAATACAACGAGAGACAGGATAAAGTGATTTTGCAGCATGATAATGCTCGACCCGGGTTGATCCCGATTGACCACGGCTCGATTGGACATTATCAATCACAGCGACCGGTGCTTAGGAGCTTTGTAGTCTCAAGCGCTGTGAGTGGCTCGTGTCTAATTGAGCCGTGTCCAACTAGGTGCCACCCCTCGACCCCATGTTGCGAAAGTGATCAAGACATACTTGGAAACGTTGAAATGGTAAGTCTTACACCATCCACCGTATTTTCCAGACGTTGCTCTCTCTGACTATCACTTGTTTCGATCAATGGCACACGGCCTGGCTGACCAGCACTTCCGGTCTTATGAAGAAGTAAAAAATTGGATCGATTCGTGGATCGCCTCAAAAGATGACCCGTTTTTTCGACGCGGGATTCGTACGCTGCCCGAAAAATGGGAAAAAGTAGTGGCCAGCGATGGACAATACTTTGAATCATAAATGTATAACCTGTTTTTTACAATAAAGCCTCGAATTTCGGGAAAAAAACGGCAGAAACAAAGTTGTACACCTAATATTATTTTTTTATATTTTTTTACATGATTTATTATGCTGTGATAGTCTGAAATATATACGTATAGGAGGAAACAATTCTTTTATTAAATAAGTAGTTGGGAAATTTGGACACGGTGGTTTAAAAGTTATATTTCGTGCCAATTGCAATAAATAATTACCAATATTTTTCTGAAAACAATTCTTTTCAAATTTTTTTACAAATTTCTTCTAATTTTGGAATATAATTATAAAAGTCCTTACTAGGTTAAAATTTCCAAATAAATTTCCTTCTTCATTTTTACAAACTCGAAAAGAACAATATAATATATCATCTGACAGCCTTATTTTCACTTACATATTTTGTACATATATCATATGGATGTATTGCTGTACACTTTTTAATTAAATAGCCGCATACATACTTTAATGCATTTTCTTCTAGCAAAGTCATTGAACGATAATCATGATTCGGAATATTTAAAATTTCATTTTATACCGATGATAGAACAAATTTCGAAGTTGTGGACTCTTTGATATTAGACGGTCTAATAAAATTTAATATGTCATCATTATTAGGAGCACAATTTTGGGTTTTCAAATGTTCTAAAAATTTCGTACTGAATAGTTTTTTAAAAGCACGTGTAAATTGTATAGGTGTCGGATTAAGGCAATTATCACCTTGTTGCTGAACAGAGCCAAAAAAATTTTTGACGCTATCTTGATTTATTCTACGCGTATTCGGAAATACTGAAAATCATAATCTTTAATATTGTCCAGAGCTGAATAATTCCATTAATTGTTATCTGCCAGCCATCAAAGCATTTCACTTGTACATATTTGTCATTTTGATTTACAACTTTAATAGACTTTACGAAATATAACATTTCTTCTAAAAACTGCATTTGTTTGTTATTTCCGGTAAAAGCTTTTCCATATTCTTAATAATTATTTAAACTTGATGAATTTAAAATATCAAATAATTTATCAAAATGATTAAATTTATAGTTCCAATCTGCTTCAGTTGGAAGAAAACCGGAAGACATTCCTGTAGCTGCATGATTACTGAATATTTGTACAGCATACTTTACTCTCATTTTTGAAAAATTATTTGATTCAATATGATTCATTGATAATTTAGGAGCTGCTTTTATCCATTGCGTGCTGTCTCATTTATAAAATTGTACAATGTGATCCCAAGAAGCTATTTTATTATTAATTTTAAAATTGTATTTCAATAAATTATTGCGAGTTGCTTTTATTAAGTGTGGAGTATCAAAAATGTAAACTACCTTTTCATTGTTAACTAAAAAAGAAGAATTTTGTGGCGAGATTCCTAAATTACGAGATAATTGTATAAAATTAGAACCCATATCTGTAATTAATGCATGCACCATAGTACCACAATTTTGTAACTTAATTATAATATCAAATAAAAGATTTTTTAATACATTGCTCTACGGCACGTAGTCTCTACAAAACAGAAGCAAACGGGCAGTTTCTATTCACCTGCAATGCTACGTGCCATTATAACCAAAGCATTTTTTGCAGGTATAGATGATTTTTTATCACCAGTATCCTCGAATCCAATAATTTCATTTCTTGATATATTATAAAACAAGTGATTTTTTAAATTCATTTTATCTGCACATAATACGCAATGACGTTCTATTAATGGTAGAGAATTTAATTTTAATTTCATTGCTTCAAAAATTTTATCATTTATACCCGGTACAATTATCCCATCTTTTTAAATAAATTAAATATCTTAAATAAATTTAAAGACCATACAGAAGACAATGCAATAGATTTTTGCAATTCTCGATAAGTTCGTGGACTTAAAAAATACAAAGATAAAGCAAATTTTTTTAATTCGGGATCATATCTTCTGCCACGTTTACTTTTAAATTGTGCGTCAACTTGTGCCATTAGTATTCTACTAAAATTTTCGGGCAACAATTTATGGCCTAATTCTTTCAAACGCTTATATTCGTTATCTTTTTTAATTTTTACCTTAGTTTTTTTTTCCAAACGAAGTCGTCGAATTGTTACACGTAGCATTTTATTTTGTGCCTGTAATCTTTTGATCTTCAAACGTATTTTTTTCTTTCTTAAGCTATCATCCGATGATTTAATGTGTTGACTCCCGGATGTACTTCTGTAATATGATACGAATCCATTAAGTTCATGATAAAAAAGATTATTTTTGAATATGATAAGCACTCTAATAAATTCTACTAATAAGACATAAACAATTCAAATAATATTAAATAAAAAATGAAGTTAAAAAAGAGAAATATATAATAATTTTTAAACTACACATTCTAGTAATAATTAAATGTTGTAAGAAAATTTTATTATTGAAAATAAGAAAAGAAAAATATATCCTTTACTATAATGTACTGAATGAAAACTTACGGTTTAACTTTTTCAGCTTCTATATCATGGATGACAGTGATTGGCAGAATTATTTCTGAAGTACCGGCATTGCTGAAAATAAAAAAAAATTTTTTATTAAAAAATATTTTCCATTAATATAAATTACTTAGTCTCTTCTTGCACTTGAACCACTTAACATCAGTTGCCTCTGCACATGTATTTCTGCAATAAAAAAATATATGTATATCAATTGTATAGAATATCATTATATGAAAAAATATAAAATATTTCAGTTTAAATATATACCGATCCATTTTTTCTGTGAATGCATCTTCTTTTTCTTTTTCATCAGTTGTTACATTTCTGAAAAAAGATTTTAATTATTTTCTTGTATTTATAAATTGTTTTAATAATAAATATAATTAACAACTATTATCAGATACCGTTACCATATATTATTTGAGTAGTTATACATATACCATTATTAAAGCAATTATTTTGTTGCAAAACTATTATATACTATTTTATATGTACTACTTTATATGTATATACAGCAAGCAACTAAAAGATTGCAACACTTTTTTCAATGGGTTTCGGAGTGCAACCTATTCACTGAGCGATTGGTTCTTACTTATAGATCCATAAATAAGAACTAATCGTTCGGTAAGCAGGCATTCCGAAATCCATCAAAAAGAAAGTGTTGCAATTTTTTAGTTGCTGACTGTACAGTATAACTCAATTTGATGAAACCTAATTCTATTAAACTGAATTATTAAAAAATAATTAATTATTAAAAATAAAAACTTACTCTTGTCTAAAATGTAATCCAAATAAAGTAGGTACAGCATCTGGGTGAAAACGAGCTAATTTTGTTAATATTGTACCATTTTTTTTTTCAAAATGCAAATGGCACAAACGGTAATTTTGATAGGCATATTCTGAATCTTTGGGTTCTAGATCCAGCCTTCCACATGCTTGTATCCACTGCAACCATCTGTACACACACATATACATATATATCCAACCTTTTAGTAGACGACAATACATAGTAAAATTAATAAAAATATGATTTACATATCATAAAGTAATAATTATAAAATATTACCTGTCGTGTGTGTGCTCTTTTAGAAATCTAAAAAAATATTGTTCCACATTATAATTCTGAATGATACTGCACAGTTTGGCTGTTTTCTTCCATTCATTCTTTATGTTTAGTTTTCTTTTGTGGTTAAAACTCTCCTATATAGCAATATCGGAAACAAAGCTAAGATCAAAAGTGCTTTCAAAAGAATATAAAACTTATACAATAGTTGTATAGGTTAACTATTCTCCTAAGGAGATTTTCGTTCCTCGTTTCACTTAATTTTTTCACTTATATCACTTTTGCACTATTTTCACTTTCATCACTTGTACTATTTTAACTTTTTTCTCTTTTGCACTATTTTTACTTTTTAGTCACAAACTATGTAGTCATTTGGAGTTTTCTTAAACTGACACAGCTTAAGCGCAAATGACAATTACACTAATTCTCTCCCTCCAAATTTTAACTTTCCAAAGAGAATATCATAGAGGTATTTTCAAATCGTTAAAGGGAAATATTTAAACGGCCCTAAAAGAGAGAAAGGAAAAAGAAAGAAGTGAGATAGAAATTTAGATGGCGGTACTGGGCAACTTACTTATTTCGCGCATGTGCACTCCATTTTGGGAAACATAAAATCAGGAGAGTTACGCTACTGTGTATATATATATATATATACTATGCCTTTATCTTTCATATTCAATATTCAAGAGTCTTTTATATTTGCATTTAATCTCAGAAAATTAAAGACGAAGCATCACAAAATGAGAAAATTTTATTAAAATAACAAAATTTGTTATGTAAAAAACTTGGCGTGCTGCTAGACCTCAAAATATAATGAGTAAATGTTACATAAAAGAAATAAACGATGATTACTATTTAATTAACATGAATTAACATCAACAAAATTACAATCACAATTACACACACACACACAATTAAGATTATAATTAATTTTAAATCTACTTTTAAATTTAACTTAAACCGCATGTCTTACATTTGAAATCATTATCCTATTCTTATACGCTTTTACAATATATAACGCACAACATATAAATACTCATCCTATATTAAATCTAAGCCGTATACCTATCTAAATTTGCTCACACATATGAATACGCTGTATATTATTAATTCACCTCATTCTCTTTCTTAAATCTCTTCATTACTTTTCATATTTGGTATTTTTAATTATTTGCTCGTACATACACACACATTGTATATTGTTAGTCCATCTCACACACACACACATTTTCTTTCTTAAATCTCTTTATTATGTTTCTTATTCGGTATTATTTGATGATTATCTTATTATATTTTGAAATCTAGCAGCGCGCCAAGTTTCTTTACATAAAAAATTTTGTTATTTTAATAAAATTTTCTCATTTTGTGATGCTTCGTCTTTAATTTTTTGAGATTAAATGTTGTATTCCATTACAAATATAAAAGACTCTTAAATAGAAAGATAAAGGTACGTATCACTTTTTCTCATTAATTAAATGTTATATGTTGCAATAAAATATATGTTCTTTTCGCAATTTACAAAGTATAATAGTATATGTTATATGTTGCAAGAAAATATATATTCTTTTTGCAATTGGCGAAATTTAAAGATTTTATTTAATTTTTTTTTTTAATACATACATACGTACTACTGAGGGGTAATTTATAATAAAAAATTAACAATATTACTATTTGAATTATATTATTTATGTAACAGTTTTTTTTAGTTTATGTAAGTTTTTTATAGGAGGTATTATATATACGAAAAAAAAAAAAAAAAAACACTTCAAACGATAATATACGAAATGGATGAATTTTGTCAAAAAATCATTTTTTTCGGTAAGGTATTTACTTTAAATTATCTTATGTCACTTTTTACTCTCTGATGCACTCAAAACGATGTAAAAGGCAATAACTGAAAAAGTACCTATTTTTGCTGTTTTTTTTTTCAAGAAATTTCACTCATCTTCAAACCGCTGTATCTCCGGTTCTATTCATAGTACAAAGCTCGTTAAAAACTTCTGTTGTAAGAAATTTCAGCTGCAATAAAAAAGCTCTCTTGATATTTTTCGACATCTCTTTTCGTTTTAATCGAAAAACCAAAAAAAAACTTTATGCTTAATTACTTTCAAGTGCCCCCCTTAATGTTGTAACACTTTTAAATTTAGTCTTTATATACCTCAAACTGTCGATTAAAACAATAAAATACTTGTAAATAATTTCTTTCTTTTTAAAACCTCTGGCGACTGGCCTATTACCGTCACTCAAAATGTAACGAATCGTTACTTCTTTTGTACACACTAATACAATATTATAGCGTTTTTTATTAGCAAAACTTGTGCTTATTTATTGTTAGTGCACATTAAAGCCGTACTACGCTTTAATCTAAATCTTTAATCTAAATCTAAAATATGATATCTGAGATAAAATAATGCCTAAAGTATAATATTTTATCAAATAGCACATTAAAATATATTGAGGATATCGCGGTTTAAGGACTGAGTCGTACTCAACCTAATAAGCACATTAGTGCTCACCATTATGAAAATAATTTATTTCACTTTTATATAGTGTAAGATATTCCATAAGTGTTAATGTTTTTATACAAGTTTTTTTTATACAATATAGTTAATGTTCTAATAAATATAAATTATGTGAAATAAAATTCTTTTTTATGGAACTACTTACTTTGCTCAATAATTTCTCAAAAACGAATACCGGAAGCCATATTCAGACAAATTTCATATTATTCCTTGTGATATCAAGTTTTATGTCTCATTGTTTCAAAAAATTGTTAAGAAAAACTTTTGTGCAGTGAATAAAAAGACCACTTTCGAATAAGCTTTGTTGTTAGATAGGGATCCTATTAAACGCTTCAACTTTGAAGTGGAACATCTCGATTTTTAATCCCGCTCCCGGTATTAAATTTTAAAGCATATGTTCAGGACACTAAAACAAGCTTTTTCTGGAAGTTTCAAAAAAATCTAAAGAAAATAGATTTTTCGGAAAACGTTCTTAACTCGTTTTTATATTTTTATTAACCATACATCTTTACGTCGATTGTACAATGACTTTAAAGTACAATGAATGCGCATTAGTACTGCCAATGAAAAACGCTATTATATGCAGATTCTTGCAGTAACTACAAAAAAGCAGGATTGGGTAAGTTAACTTTTTTTTAAACTAAATTAAGTTAAAGTTAACACAGCTTTGAAAATTTAACTTAATTAAAATACAAGTTAATCCATAATAAAATTAATTGAATTAAAAGTTAAGTTAATAAAAAAAGTAATTAAAAAGTTAAGTTAAATTTGGTTCGAACAAACAACCAAAAAAAGAAAAAAGAAAAAGTTTGACTATTTTACATAATTTTTCGTATTTTTCCTTTCTTACAGCTTTATTTATTTAATCTGATTATTTTTGTCCACAAGTAACGATTATACAATATAACATTACTAAATTATATATTCATTAGCCTCTTGCATTGTATCTAAAGATTGACTTAAAAAAAATCAAATTAAAAGTTAATATACATATATAGTTACCGATAAAATATAACTAAATTAAGTTAAAAAAAAAGTTAAGAGTCTAAAATGTAACTAAGTTAAGTTAAAATTAATTAACTTTTTAACTTAACTTTTATCTTTTTAACTTAGCACTACCCAACCTTGTAAAAAAGATGTTAGAATTCTATTTTTTTAGTAGAGGAATAAAACTCAAAAACTGATAAATATGTAGATATATAGATATATATATGTAATATATATTCATATATGTATATACCCTCTAATTACAATTAAAACTTTTACGTAAATAGAAATAAAGTTTAAAGTAACGATAAAAGTAACTAATAAAATCGTTACCATTACCCCAAAAATATAAAACTGCGTTACTATGAACGTTATTCAGAAGAAAATGTAACTCAAGCGTTATCAAAAGAAGTAACATATGTAACGATAACGAAATTACAAATAATGCGTTACTTGCCAACTTTGCTTTTTATATATCTATTTAATATTTAATTTTTAATATTGTATGTATACATATATGTTACGTTATGTGTTACGTGTTTGAATATTTTAATATTTATTATTTTTTAATATTTTTAATATTCAACATGTGTTATGTTTATTTTTTTGTTTCTATTTTTTTAATGAAAAAAGTTTTCTGCAGCATTATATAATTTCAGTTTTTATTTCTTGATAATTAAGAAATTCCATAAATATATAGAAAATGTATACGCGCGTATACATTGCGATGCCAGTTTAGAATCGATTCGTCTCGCATTTCGCTCATGGGATATCCCCATCCCACTTCGGGATCCTCGAACATATCACTGCGCAACAGTAGGTTCTAGCTGTCTAGCATGTTGTTCGAATACGCGGCGGATGTTTGCAATCTTGAAAGTAGTTTGGAGTGCATACTTTGTATTTGCACTTTTGCTGCCGGCATTCGACATTCGGCGCAACGCGCGGTGCAAGGAAGGAGAAAGAGAAGAAACGCGATGATTGCACAGTGCACAGTACATCCGCAGTTTCATCTCCGTTATTACGTACAATAGATATATATACTCTACTATTACGCGATCGCAGAAAGTCCACGCAGAATGCCGCTGATCGAGTCAACCGTCGACGTCGGCAACAGACAGCTCCTCGTCCGTGCCTCTCTCTTTCTCCTCCTCTCCATCTTAAATCTCCCACTCAATCGTCGCTACCACCACCATCTTGGCACAACGGCGTTTGACTCATCCGCTCTTGTCCTGGCTAACCTGACTTTATGCTCCAAAGGCTACGCGCGATAGTTCAACCGCCGCGCCAGGGCTGCCAGGACGGCGCAGCTGGTAACGCACGTACGCGAGCTCGACTCTCGATTGTCGACACCGAATGCACCGAGATGGCACCGGCCCTCAGCAAATTCGCCACCAGACGCACCCTGGCTGGCGCGGTCGCGGTCAGCACGCTCATCTGGATACTAAGGAACCGTAGCAAAAGGTGGACGAGTAAGAAGACCAAGTGAGTATTACGCGTCAATCTCCATTTCGCTATCAATGAGTGTCAATCGATGAGTGGATCTCTGAGTAACGTTGAGTGCTTGCAGGAATCAATGGCCTATTAACAATGACATTCAGTATATTATCAAGGAGGTAAGAGTGTAAAATAGATCTTTGTTGAAGAATTCTAACCAGCTCCGACTAGCACAATTCATTGACGAGATTGGTTTAATATTGTTTCAACATTCGATGCTTCCAATCTAGTGACACAAGTCGACATAAATATCATTCTTTCTTGGTATTCCAGTGAGTAACAAAGGACAATTATTGAGTTTAACCTCCTCACCTCCGATTTTGATTAAGTCTCATTCGACGTATTTTTGCACGAAGTAAACGAATCTAGCAAAAAAAAAGTTGCTTTGCCTCGCGAACCGAGATAATGGGTGCATTCAGCAGAAAAGAGCGCTACTAGAGCGCTCGCTGTTATTGGTGTATTCTTTTAAATCATCCAATTAGAATTTTAGATCTGGAAGAATACACCAATAACAGCGAGCGCTCTAGTAGCGCTCTTTTCTGCTGAATGCACCCATTGTTATACTGATTCTACAATGAATCTGTAGTCGTGTAAGTCCGATCTACAATAGGGTTTTAAGCCTTAAGCCATAAGAAATGGGCGAATCACAGTCGCTTATTCTTCTCGGATTCGACTGTAATTGGTCAATTTCTTACGGCTTAAGGCTTAAAACACCTATTGTAGATCCGAGGTAATCCTAAAGGCCTTGGCACATAGAAAAACTTAAGATGTAATGGGCCTTCTACAATAAAGGCCGCAGCACACACTCTTGCATAACGCATAGTGCATAGTGCATAAAAGAATCAACCAATCAAAATTCTTTTTTATGGAACAAGAGGAAAGGAAAGATTCTGATTGTTGATTCGCTTATGCACTATGCGTTATGCGTTATGCAAAAGTGTGTGCTGCGGCCTGAAGACGCAAGTCAGAAATTCTAAGCGATCTTAAGTCATAATCGGTGAAGCTGCCAATAGCATAAAGAAAATTATCCACATTTCTGTCATGAAGACAAACGTAAACTACGATTGGATGATTTTCTTTATGCACATGTTTATGCAGCTATGCAAGTTGTGTGGAATGGCTCTTAAGGTATATCCACACAAACTTGCATAGCCGCATAAACGTATGCATAAAGAAAATTATCCAATCACATTTTATGTACGACTTTAAAAGAGAACTGCAATTGGATAATTTTCTTTGTGTATATGCTTATGCGGCTATGCAAGTTTGTGTGGATATAGCCTTAAGGCTATCGCATATGAAATGCATAACAGAGCATAAGCATAACATAAGGCCACTAAACCAATGAGCATCTTATGTAAATCAATATGGCGACATTATGCTAGATGCTCATTGGTCCAGCAGTTTGCTTACGTTATGCTTATGCTCTGTTATGCATTTCATGTGTGACCGCCTTTAGAGCCCAGACACAAGCTTTTGCATAACGCATAAGTCCGGATCTACAATAGGTGTTTTAAGCCTTAAGCCGTAAGAAATTGACCAACTACAGTCAAATGTGAGGAGAATAATTGATTGTGATTCGTCCATTCCTTGTGGCTTAAAGCTTAAAAATCTATTGTAGATCCGGGGTAACGCATAGTGCATAAGAATTAATCAATCGAAATTCTTCTTTTCCATGGAATGGGAGGAAAGGAAAGATTCTGATTAGTTGATTCGTTTATGCACCATGCATTATGCAAAAGTCTGTGTCGCGGCCTTCAGACTTCTGATGTTCTGACTTGCGGCTTATTGTAGAAGGCCCATAAGACTTAAGCGGGAAGCAGACTCTTGCATAACGCATAACTCATGAAGCATAATGGTTACTGCACACTGGACGCGATGAGCGACGAGCGATATCCAATGAGAGCTTTGCTTTGCGTCGTTACGTGAGAAAAAGCAGAGTTTTTATTGGGTATCGCTCGTCGCTCATCGCTCATCGCGTCCAGTGTGCAGTAGCCATAAGAAATTGAAACAACCAGAGTTCTCTATTACATGGAAGGGAAAGAAACGGAGAACTTCGATTGGTACATATTCTTATGCATTACGTGTTGTGCGTTATGCAAGAGTCTGTGCTCCCCGCTTAAAGCAGTAACGAAATCAACATGTTGGATTCGCTATTGCTTACGTATGGTCTTACGGTCTCTATTGCGATTGGTCGATTCACTTACTGCTTAACCCTTTGGCCTACAACCACGAGTGAGACTCGTGGTAAGGAGTCTGACTAGAGCACTAGAAACGTAGGTATTCGCGTCCACCATTTTTACTCCTTTCCCCACTGTTTGTTCTCTCTTGAACCTTCTCTCTTCTTTCTTCAATCTTCTTAGGCCCAGTTTCACTGACGGTTAACTCTTAACCGAAGTTCAACTTATTCATTATCTCTTTTCAATTCTAGAATTGGAAAAAGGTGACAAATAAGTTGAACCTCGGTTAAGAGTTAACCGTAAGTTGTGAAACTGGGCCTTAGTTTAGCGGCGGAATGGAGAGAGAGCAAGGAATTGAGAAAAGGAGCAAGAGAGTGAGAAAAGGAGTAAAAATGGCGGATGCGAATACTCACGTTTATAGTGCCTTAGCCCGGATCCTCATACGGGCAACAGCGCTTTGACACACAGCGCTAATTGGTGAAAAGCCGATTGTGGGGGTAAAATTTACCCCCATCACTCGTTTTTCGCCAATCAGCGTTTGATGTCAAAGCACTGTTGTCCGTATGAGGATCCGGGCTTAGTCTATTTCCCTGCTAAAACTTAAGGCCATGGCACATAAAAAAACTTAAGGCGTAAGACTTAACCCTTTGGCCTACAACCACGAGTGAGACTCGTGGTAAGGAATTTGGTCCATAAACAATAAGCACGAGTCAAACTAAGCCCGGATCCTCATACGAACAACAGCGCTTTGACACCGAACGCTGATTGGTGAAAAACGGGTGGTAGGAGTAAATTTTACTCCCACAACCGGCTTTTCACCAATTAGCGCTCTGTGTCAAAGCGCTGTTGCCCGCATGAGGATCCGGGCTAATAGCCAACTTGTACGACTAACGTTCTTCTTCTTCTTAGCTTAATGGCTTTTGTTTTCTAAGTTAGTAACGACTAACGTTGATTGGCTAACTTCACTGATTAAGCTATTTCACCGACTACAGACTTATTATAGAATCAGCATTAAAGTTAACGGAGATTCAACAAGTTAGAAAATCATCTTCGCTTTCTCTCTTTTCGAAGCCAAATATATATCTATCTCATTTTAAGTGCAAAAATATTTGGAAATTTCATGCAACGTGAACTGACCTACATAGAGGGGATTAGACATTTTCCCGAAAAGTGGAGGGGATAACGTTGATATCAACGAAATCTCTAAACGACATAATTTTAATTTCTATAAATTGCTAGTGTTGCTAGCATTGTACAAATAATCATATGCAGAGTTGGACAATTTAAGGCCATGGCACATAAAAAAACTTAAGGCGTAAGACTTAAGCAGTAAACGAATCGACCAATCACAATAGAGACCGTAAGACCATACGTAAGCAATAGCGAATCCAACATGTTGATTTTGTTACTGCTTAAGTCTTACGTCTTAAGGCCATTCTACATTGGTCGTATCGTAGCGTCGTAATTAGGCGTCGTCTACAATACACGGAGTAAGAAGTAAGAGTAAGAAATTGACCAATCACAGTCGAATGTGAGAAGAATAATCGACTGTGATTGGTCCATTTCTTACTCTTAAGCCAGCGGCACACGATGCTTTTTTTCCTGCTGGATTGCTTGCGTGCTACTGTGCTGGCAATCTGACTAGCTGCTATGCTGGAAATTGTATGGCTTGCAGGCCCAGCTGTTGGCTGATCCGCTGGATTTTCGTGATAGAACCGGTGCTATTTTTCTTGCTTGATTTCATGTTGGCTTATTGTAGAACCAATCACGACGCCGCTTCATTTGAAGATGGCCGCTGGGAAGCTTGTAAACATGTGTAATCGTCTCAATCGACGATTTTTCATAAAACGAAAGAATCTGGCAGAAAAAGCGTTGCTCTTCCCCGCGAACCAAAATATTTATCGGTAAAGTTCATGACTCCTCAGGGCTCAGGTTAGGAATTTTTATGTACTTGTAATAAATTCCAGTTGCTCAGCCAGTACTAAAACTCGCATCGTCTGAAGCCAAACTAGCAACACAGCCAATAGCACAGCCAGCACTGTTGCCAACACGGCAGCAAGCACGCAAATCCAGCTAGCAATCCAGCAGGAAAAAAAGCATCGTGTGCCGCTGGCTTTACTTCTTACTCCGTGTATTGTAGACGGGCCTTCATAGGATTTTAAAATTGAAGCATCGGATTGGCTGAAGCAACAAGCTTATGACTTGCGACGTCTACGATACGACTAATGTAGAATGGTCTTTAAGTTTTTCTATGCGCCAAGGTCTTTAGGGTGCCGTCACATGCGGCGTAACCTGCGTATTATAGTAATTTACTAGAATACGTTATTTTTTATTTACTAGAATACGCCATTCTGAAAGCCCGCATTCACATTGAGCGTATTTCGCGGAAGATTAGAGAAATGCGGAACTAATGCAACCAATTGCTGATTCGAATTTCTGTTGTACACTCTAACAGAAATGCTAAATGAATTTACGATTGGTTTTCGTAACTTACGCATCTCGAAAAGTACGCCTCATGGGGAACCGGTACCTTTCCATAGCGTATATATGAGCGGATGATCGAATAAATTATTAAAATCGGAAAATTTTGTGAAACCACTCTTAGGCTTATTCGATGCGTTTTTACATGAAACGAAAGGATCTGGCAAAAAAAAACGTTCTGCCTTGTGATCTAAGATATTAAGCGTTAAAGTTGATAACTATTGAGGTTAGGAAATCTGTCACAAAGGCAAAATGAGATCTATAATTGTATTGTTCCACATGGGTTTCGACTTTTCACGCGATGCAAAGGGGCGCATGACTTTTATAATTGTACTGTTGCAAAATCGAAACCCTTGTGCATTTTTTCCAGTCAGAATAAGCTAAAGTGAGCCAGAAATTAGATTCGACGCATAGTGGTTCTATCATGTTTCGGCGTAACAACAAAAAATAGCGTAAAAAGCATAAAGTGACTAGACAGAAACTGATGTTCAAGTGAAATGATATGATTGGTCGGCGCAAGTTACGCTTACGCAAGTTACGTCGCATGTGACGGCACCCTTAAGGCCCGTCTACAATACACGGAGTAAGAAGTAAGAGTAAGAAATTGACCAATCACAGTCGAATGTGAGAAGAATAATCGACTGTGATTGGTC
>NW_017300063.1:171505-172391 GCF_001594075.2 Trachymyrmex cornetzi | reverse complement strand
ACGGGCCTTTAGAGTTGGGCTGCGAGTAGCTTTTTAATGGGCCTTCTACAATAAGCTATTAGTCATAAATCAGAAGTCGGAAGCTAAAAATGGACCGATCACAGTCGTCAATTTTTAGTTTCTGACTTCTGATTTATGACTAATGGCTTATTGTAGAAGGCCCATTACATGTATAAAACATATGTATAATACGTATATAATATGATAAAACGTACGTCTAACACATTTAACGTATGATATTATACATATAAAAACCATGTATAATATGTTATGTTTAATATCTATCCAACTCTGCTAATGTGTAATTTTTCTTCTGCTTTAAAAATAAATTCTCTGCTTTAAGGGTATATCCACACAAACTTGCATAGCCGCATAAACATATACATAAAGAAAATTATCCAATTACAGTTCTCTTTTAAATTCGTACATAAAATGTGATTGGATAATTTTTTTTATGCATACGTTTATGCGGCTATGCAAGTTTGTGTGGATATACCTTAAGACTCCTGAGTAGTCAGCATGCGATTCAAAATAAGTCGGCGTCCTGGCGAAAGTGGCGAAATCGGTAGCTACACACACAAGCACGAGCCCATGTACATGTGCTCTCGGCGCGCCGAAAGCGAGCACATGTACACCAGTGATGCCAATTTAGCGGTTTTCCAGCTATAGCGTTTTTAAAGGGTCATCTAGGTGCAAAATTTAAGAAATGCGGCTATCGGTTTTCATTCAATTCTGACGGGATTTAATTTTCCTTTTAGCGTTTTTTGACGATTTTTTAAAGCTCAGATGGATACTTATGCCTGATTTATGCTTCGGTCTTAACCCTAAAATTAGTCTTAATCTTAAGATTCAACCAATAGGATTGCCAGTCTTAATTGGACCAATT
>NW_017300063.1:160581-170584 GCF_001594075.2 Trachymyrmex cornetzi | reverse complement strand
TATATATATATATATATATATATGTATGTATCATTCTTTTCTAGCACTCATCTTATATAAATGCGTGCGTAAAAGTGATTATAAACATATATAAATATCTGACGGTTTTTGGCGGTTTTTCAAGTAGAATCTAGCAGATAATGTTTTTCAATAGTTGGCATCACTGATGTACACTGCAGTGCATTAATTCACTGGGTCATAGTAGCGGCCTGATTTATCGATGTTTATTTTTTAATCAAATACTATCAACTTTACAGAAAAACTGCAAGAGACAAAAATCATTTTTCTTCTCATAGGTCGGTATTCATAATCGATTCTTATATTTTAGGTTGTCTTAAGTGCAGTCTTAAGATGTCATAAGCCAATCAGAGGGCCGTATTAGCATCTTAAGACATTACTTAAAATGGTCTTAAAATAAGAACCGTCTATGAATATCGGTCATAGAATTCTAAGAATTTTTTCAGAATTTTTTATCAACTTTTTAAGTACTGCATTTTCTTATTTTCGATAAGTCGGGCCGCTACTATAACCCAGCGAATTAATCATGCACTGCAGTGTACATGGGCTCGTGCTTGTGTGTTACTGCGCCTCACCACGATAAATAACTGAACTTATAGGTGTGGAAAAGTAACGTTTTGATGACGAAATTTGTGCTGCATGCCATTTCGTTATTATATGCTTAATTGTGGAAATGTGACGTGTCTCGTACTTATGAAAGTTCTAAAAATAGGTAGAAATTACAGTTATCCTGGAATTTTATACGTAAAAGCGTATATTTTATTCATTTCAACAGCTGTTCAAACCGTGTGTTTCTGCCCGAAATTAGGCTCACTTTACCTGTCTTTTACGACCATTTAGGCCGGAATCAGACTATGCATTGAAGATTGAGATTAAAGATTGAAATTTCACCAATGAAAACAAAGAAATTTTGGCTCCTTTTGTTCTGATTGGTCAAACATCAATCTTTCAATCTTGAATCTTATTCTTCAATGCGTAGTCTAATTCCGGCCTACTGACTATTAAGGGAGAAAAGGACAATTTCTGCCTATTTTTACAGCTATTTTAAAGCAATCTCATCATTTAGATTTATCCAAATTGTCTTTATTTACAAATAACTTGCAGCATAAATTTACGTGTCATTCCTCGCTTCTCACAATCCCAACATGGCCGCCGCAACTACTCAGGAGTCTTAAAAGCATAAATTACTTTCTATATAATTTTCGTTTTTACAATAGAGAATTTGTTTTTAAAGCAAAGAATTTGTATTTTAAGAGGATGCTAAACCGATTACGCAACTCGATCAAGGTCGATATATAATACAGACTTTTTTAATTCCAAATTCGATAATAGTGGTGACATCTTTGATTCAGTTTTTACATTATATTATGTAATATATATCATTCTGTCTTACTCAAACGCATACATCTGTTCTTATCTAACATATGCCAGCAACATCTATTGCAAGAGCGCGCAACTACTGCTACACGGAATTTCGGCTGTTGACAGTCCTAGTCTTCGCAAAGCACTTGTTTACACGTATTTTATATTCGGTGGAAATATTTCTTTTCTAGACTTTCAATCTTAGTTCTACAAACTCGGTATCGTTCGTTTCAATAATGTGACCTCAGCTGCACGCTTATTTTCAAGATATGGATTCTAAAACTCTTATATCAAGCAAATATATATCTGAGGTGACAGCTGTACGAGCCAAAAGTAAGTGAATTTTTAACGAATTTTAAACTTTTTTTTTATTTTCTCATGAAATCCAGTGCAGCTGAGGTCCTGTTTGTGCGTACTTTAATTTAAGTAATAATACTTTTGCAATCCATATGCTGGATTCACACTGCATCCGATTTGCATCGTACGACGCTCCGCAACCATACATGATACGAAGCAAAATCCATCGGAATCCTGTTTTCTGATTGGTTGCAGGGCGTCGTACGACGCACATCGGATACAATGTGAATCCAGCAATACATCCAATATGGAGATTTTTCACCGAATGGAAATGTGGTAAAAGAGGAGGCTTTAGCATCACCTTAAAGCAGAGAATTTGTGTTTTTAAAGCAAATAAATACCATAACCAAAATCAGTTCTTTGCTGTAAAAACAAAATGTAATGGTATATTATACAAAAATTATGTGATAGTGTTATGCAAGGAGTAAAAATTATATAGAAAATAATTTGTGTTTTTAAAGCAGAGAATCACCTATATCAAAAAAGTTTGGGTGGCACCCAGTTGGACACGAGCCACTCACAGCGCTTGAGACTACAAAGCTACTAAGCACCGGTCGCTGTGATTGGTGGTGTCCAATCGAGCCGTGATCACTCGGGATCACCCCAAAAAGTTTCCCGAAAAACTGACCAATTTTTTGCAACTTACGTAATATAATCAATCCGTAGAAAATTGAATTGTATTATCTAGAGCAGTACTCGGCACCAGGGTTGGGACATTTGACAATTTCTAGGGTTTTTTACGTTACACGTAATATACACGTATTTTACGTCAAATATGTATAAAACATAAAGCGGGATCTACAATAGAAGTCGTAGCAATCGTAAGGTCTTAAGTCGTAGAAAATTGACCAATCATAGATCATAGTCGATTATTCTTCTCATATTCTACTGTGATTGGTTAATTTTCTACGACTTAAGACTAGTTAAGACTCTACGACTGCTACAACTTCTATTGTAGACCCCGCTTAATATACATGTCTGCACGTCTCTAACCTCTAAAGCCCAAGACAGATTGATAGTTTATATGAAATCAGTCAAGTAAGTAATCAACGAACTATTAATATTACGTACATATCTCCTAATTTTATTCGTGTGAGAAAAACTGATTTAAAAACTATTTAGTAAGTACGCTATCAGGAACAAAAAGATCTTCTCAGATCTTTCTGTCTTACAGCCAATCAATAGGCTTGAAAAGCCTTGTCGTACGACACATGAAATATCGGGCTATGGCCTATGGCTGTGGGCTATCCGGCTGCTGGCAACGGCTGAAGTTTCATCAACGGCCTGAAGGGGCGCACAGAGCGCGCTCAATGTATTTTACATTGCAAGAAACTGAGAACGTAAAATACCTAGTATTTTACATGTATAAAATTGTGTAATTTACAGCGGGTATTTTACTTGCCCAACCCTGCTCGGCACTAGATGCACATTTCGGGCTGATTCCGGCGAGCGACCCCCACTATCACTCGAGTCTCAGCGGCCGAACCGTCGACCGCTCACGTGACGCTCTGGCTCAGGAGCGTCCCTATATCTTAAACGTGCTAGGGTCGTATCTTCCGTCATTGAAGAATCTTTCTTGCTAAATAATTTTTATTTTTTCAAAAAATCAAGTACTAAATTTTCTATTATTAATGTATTAATATGCTCTATATATAATAATATAATTGTAGCAATAATATATAATGTGTATAATTAAATTATTGTTACAATTAATTATTATATATAGAGCATATTAATACATTAATAATAGAAAATTTAATACTTGATTTTTTGAAAAAATAAAAATTATTTAGCAAGAAAGATTCTTCAATGACGGAAGATACGACCCTAGCACGTTTAAGATATAGGGACTCTCCTGAGCCAGAGCGTCATGTGAGCGGTCGACGGTTCGGCCGCTGAGACTCGAGTGGTAGTGGGGGTCGCTCGCCGGAATCAGCCCGAAATGTGCATCTAGTGCCGAGCACTGATCTAGAGGTTTTTGTTGATACCATTAACATATTTTTCGAGAAAATGTCGTCTAATCATAGAGGGCCATGAGATCATTGGCCGGAATCCATCATCCAGTCTTAGTCTGGAATCCATAGTCCGGTCTTAGGCGTTGTCTACAATACACGGAGTAAGAAGTAAGAGTAAGAAATTGACCAATCACAGTCGAATGTGAGAAGAATAATCGACTGTGATTGGTCAATTTCTTACTCTTACTTCTTACTCCGTGTATTGTAGACGACGCCTCAAGCAATGTCTTAAGATGCTAATACGGTTCTCTGATTGATTCAAGCACTAGCTTAAGAGTTTTAAGACCATCTTAAATCTTGAGCAACGTCTATGGATTCCATACTATAGACTATAGGTGTGTTCCCTTTTTACTGGCAGTGCAACCATCATGATGTCACAATAGTGCACTGCCGCAGCCGTTCCAAAATTACTGTGGTACTGCCAACACTATTGTAACGTCGTATTTCGGAACGACTTTGCAGTAGACTGGCAGTGTAAACAGACATGGATAAACGTACTAAATTGTTAATAAATTTTTAACGAAAACAGCAGCGATAGTTCTTACGAAGAAGATGAACTAATTATGGGATCACTAATTCAAGCAGTTTGACCTTGTGTTAAAAACTATATGGACACAGAGTTACTAAATATTCAGATGTGGAATTTAAGAGTTATTTTCGGTAAAATGAATATATGTGTATCTTCTGCAATTAAATATAATGTACATATTTTTTTATTTCCTGGATGGAATATTTCGGGTGGCACCCAGTTGGACACGGCTCAATTGGACACGAGCCATTCACAGCGCTTGAGACTACAAAGCTCCTAGACACATGATCGCTGTGATTGGTGGTGTCCAATCGAGCCGTGATCAATCGGGATCACCCCAATATTTCGACGCGTTGTGCCTCTTTAATGGCGTTTTCGATTGAGGTGCACTGGCTGCACTCAGTGTCAAGAGCGTGTTCGATTGGCAGTGCCAATGCGCACTTGGCTAGTGTCACGTGTTCATTTGACCGCACGACACTCGCGTAGTGCGCACTCAGTGCGCACTAAGTGGCATGAGATATTTTAACGGTGCCAGTTCAGTGCATTGGATACATATATAGCATATCAGTGCATCGTTTTGTCACAGATAAGGATGTATGGTACAGTAGGGACAAGTAAATCTGCGCTGTTGAACTGAAAACGCAACATATGCAAATGTGTACAATTATTGATAAGTATGTACATATATGATATTCTTGATATCTTATATATTATTTAATTACATATAGTAAAAAATCATTACTTAAAGTTATGATCATGAGATGTCGAAATTATTTTTCTGCGTTCTTCCTGCAGTCTAATCAAGTCCTTACAATCTTACAACTCGAAATGGCACTTCAGCTTTAGCACTGAAAATTTTGGCATTTTTTTTTGAACTTGCACTATTCAGCGCAACCCATGGAACTCGTCCAGTGTTAGTGTGAACTGAGTGCGCACTGGTGCGCATTAACTTTTTCCCAATCGAAAACGCTATAAGTGACGCCATATTGCACTGTAAAGGCCCGTCTACAATACACGGAGTAAGAAGTAAGAGTAAGAAATTAACCAATCACAGTCGATTATTCTTCTCACATTCGACTGTGATTGGTCAATTTCTTACTCTTACTTCTTATTCCGTGTATTGTAGACGGGCCTTTACTGCTTCACCTTGAAAGCAGTAGTCGCAGTGACAATATGGCTATCATTTATGACGTCATTGAGGGAACTAGACGCTATCGCAGCGCGCTGCGTAGTAATAGCGGAACAATTTTTCAATACTGCCAGTACTGGAAGTGTATATCGGAACACACTCTATAGGTAGATCTGTTTTTTATTGCTGCGCTTTTTGAACTGGTACACACAATGCAATAAGTTGAAGTGAAATAAATATACGTTTGTTTCACTTTATTTTTTGCACTGGTTCACAGAGTGCAGCAATAAAAAATAGATCTCATGTAAGGCCATAATCAGACTACGCATTGAAGAATGAGATTGAAGATCGAAAGATTGATGTTTGACTAATCAGAACAAAAGGAGCCAAAATTTCTTTGTCCTTATTGGTAAAATTTCAATCTTTAATCTTTAATCTCAATCTTCAATGCATAGTCTGATTCCGGCCTAAGTGAGGCTAGACTAATAGCGTTTTCGATTGGGAAAAAGTTAGTGCGCACTCAATTTACACCAACACTGGACGAGTTCCATGGGTTCTTTTGAACTTCCACTGAATAGTGTAAGTTCAAAAGAACACGCCAAGATTTTCAGTGCTAAAGCTGAAGTGCCATTTCGAGTTGTAAGATTGTAAAGACTTGACTAGACTGCAGGAAGAACGCAGAAAAATAATTTCGACATCCCATATTCATAACTTTAAGTAATGATTTTTTACTATATATAATTAAATTTACTATATGTAATATATAAGATATCAAGAATATCATATATGTACATACTTATCAATAATTGTACACATTTGCATATGTTGCGTTTTCAGTTCAACCGCGCAGATTTACTTGTCCCTACTGTATATCCTTATACTGTGACAAAATGATGCACTGATATCCTATACATGTATCCAGTGCTGAACTGGCACTGTTAAAACATCTCGTGCCACTTAGTGTGCACTTAGTGCGCACTACGCGAGTGTCGTGCAATCGTATATGTAATACTACTATGGGTGCGTTCAAGGAGCTCACTACCGCACTACCAACGCTAACGCTACCATCTCTGTTCACGGAACCTAGATAGCGCTAACGAATACAAGCTCTGTGAACAATAATAGTGTAGTGTTTACTCTAACCATACCACATACGGGAAATTGGAGCAAGAGCAAGATTCTTTAGATTCTACTAGATTCTGTCGTTTTATGCAAAAATGCGTTGAACCAGTCTAATTTTATTGATTTTTGAGCTAAACTGTATAATTAAAAAATATTGGACCACCATAACCTTATAATTTTTTGCTTTAATGACATCCATTGAACTCAATTTTAACATGTAACTTTCCTGTAACTCTTCATCATGCAATTCCATTTCTACGTAATCCATTTTAAAAGCTAAGTGTAATGAATATTATTGCGATCATTAATTTCCAAGTATCAGCCAACAATGCTCACTTCAGTATTCACTACACTATCGCTGTTCATGGAGCACACGAACGCAACGCTACGCTTCCATTTTCTTTTTGGCGATAGCATTTGTAGCGCGAGTCATGACGTCAAGCGCTACCAATAATGGGTGCTTTCCAATTGCAATATCCCTAGACACTTTCTTGCACATGGCGACACAAGTTGCGTTCCAATTGTCCGTTATCGTCGACACAACACTACACATCCGTACTCAGTCGAGGGCCGTGTAAGCTTGTGTTTTCTAGTGACAATTATATGTTACTAACTGCGGCAGCTATAAATGAGGCTGGAAGACGTTGAGTGACCAGCACTTTAATTTTTTTTGTTTAATACAGGTGGAAAAAGCTACATTTAATCTAACTCCATCCGAAACGAATCTCAATCGTGCACAGCGTACACATTCTGTTCCAACTGAAACGTGCACAACGTTACACTTTGTGCATTCCTGTGTACGTTTGTGTTAAGATGTGTTAAGCAATTGGAACGCATCCAATAACGTCACGATAGTGTTTCATAGTACTATCAGTTACCTCCCTGAACACTGGTAGCGCTACATAGCACTAGTAGTGAGCTCCCTGAACGCACCCTATATTGCTAAAGGCCGCAGCACATACTCTTGCATAACGCATAATGCATAGTGCAGTGGTCGCAATGATTTGCACATTTCGGGCAGATTCCGGCGCGCGACCCCCACTACCGCACGGCCGACCCGCCGGGCGGTGACGCTCTGACTCAGGGGCGCTCCTATACCAGAAATATACTTGGAGCGCGTCTTTCGTCCAAATTATTATTGAAATGTTTTTTATTAAATAATTTATATTATATTAAATAATTTAATATTTATATTTATATTAAATAATCGATTAACATAAAATTTTCTATTGTAAATTTATTCGTTGTTCGTAGTTTTCTAATACATTACAGTGTAATGTATTAGAAAATTAGATATTAGAAACTATTTAAGATATAAGTATTTCATTAAAGAATAATGAATAAATTTACAATAGAAACATCGGCACGGCCGAGCGTGCGGTGGTGGCGGTCGGGCGCCGGAATCGGTCCGAAATGTGCAAATCCTTGCGACCACTGATTTAATAAGTGTTGAAGCTTTATATTATCTTATAAGAGTCCCCTTGCCTCTCACGTTTGGGATGCTTGATTTACGTGAGTCCCCTTGCCTCTCACGTGTGTATGAAATTTTGTACGCAAATGTCTTGATAATCATTGGATATCGTGTTGAAGAAGGATTGATTTCAACGTAATTCGTTTTGACGCACGCACGCACGCATGCACACGGATCAGACTTCTACATCACATCGTGCACGTTTATTCACGATATCATTAATTTTTCCAATGTCTTTTTTCAGTTGCCATTTTTGGTCCGCCATTTTGAATTTTGAAAAACGCCATACGGCATCGAAAAATAGACATTTCGAGGAAAATTTAAACGTATCAGTTGTAGTCGATAACGATCGCCAGTGATGGTTTCAGACGGTTTGAGCAGCTCATAATATATAACACCTCTTTGATCTCACCAGATGCACAACATAATCTTCGAAGCATGGATATTTCGTCTTGGCATTGATGGACCTGGTTCACCTGGCATCACCCATGCTTTCAAGCGTTTAAGGTTATCGTAGTAGATCCATTTTTCATCGCCAGTTACGATACGATGTAGAAAATCCTTCCTTTGTTGTCGTTGACGAAGCATCTCGCAGATGACCAAACGTCTTTCCATGTCTCTCTTTTTCAATTTGTATGGCACCCAATTTCCTTTTTGCACCATTCCCATTGCGTGTAGACATTTTCCAATAGTGGATCTATCAACATTTAACTCTTTTGACAACCTTTCGAGCGATAAACATGAATCTTCTTCGAGTAATGCTTGCAATTCTGCATCTTCAAATTTTTTCGGTGCACCTTCGCGTTCTTTGTCACGCACGTCAAAATCACCACTGTTGAATCGCTTAAACCATTCTTTACAACTGGTTTTCGATGGAGCATGCTCACCGTAAACATCTACGAACAAACGATGCGATTCTGCAGCACTTTTCTTTAAAATAAAATAATGGAGTAAAACTTCCCGCAAATGTTGCTTTTTTGGAATAAATTCCGACATCTTCAATGCAAAAAAAGTACTCTTTTTTACGCTTCGAACGAATGCCAACTATTAGGCTCAAAAGGGATGACACCCTTTTGGTTGGACACGGCTCAATTGGACACGAGCCACTCACAGCGTTTGAGACTACAAAGCTCCTAAGCACCGGTCGCTGTGATTGGTGGTGTCCAATCGAGCCGTGGTCAATCGGAATCACTCCCTCAAAAGTTTGAACACAGACCTTTCAAACACATGTGTTGCCGTTCTATCAAACACGCAAGCAATGTTACTAACGACATCTTTCTACAATGGGCGGAAACTTATTCCCATACCCAATAATATAATTATATAAATTATATAATAAAAAACATTTCAATAATAATTTGGACGAAAGGCGCGCTCCTAGTATATTTCTGGTATAGGAGCGCCCCTGAGTCAGAACGTCACGTGACCGCCCGGCGGTTCGGCCGTGCGGTGGTGGGGGTCGCGCGCTGGAATCGGTCCGAAATGTGCAAATCCTTGCGACCACTGGCATAGTGCATAAAGGAATCAACCAATCAAAATTCTTCTTTTCCATGGAATGGGAGGAAAGGAAAGATTCTGATTGATTCGCTTATGCACTATGCATTATGCGTTACGCAAGAGTGTGTGCTGCGGCCTTAACGCAGCCTCTTTTTGAGAGTGGGGGGTGTGCCAAGATAGTGAGATAGAAAATCGACTTCTCACTTTCACAATTCGTGTACTTCAAATGCGCATGCATGGGGGAACGCATGCGCGCGCACTCATGGCACGTGTATTGTAGAGGTTAGATATTATCATAGACATATAAGATAGACCCAGCATCCGTATACTTTTCTATAGTATATGCTGGGTTTGGCAGAACGGTGCGAGAGGCAAAATATCGGGGCAACCTGTCCTTCTCTGCACGCGCATCTTGACAATCTTAACAAAATCAAAATGGCTGCCTACGTTAGAATTGTCTGTATTCTTTGCACCTATTATTAATAACTATTAGTATTGTTTCT
>NW_017300063.1:157294-160317 GCF_001594075.2 Trachymyrmex cornetzi | reverse complement strand
CAAGATGCACGCGCAGAGAAGGACAGGTTGCCCCGATATCTTGCCTCTCGCACCGTTCTGCCAAACCCCAACATATACTATAGATGCTGGGTCTATCTTATATATCTATGGATATTATAAAGTATAATTAAAAGAAATACCAAATATAACAAGATCGCGGCATTATTTCCTTTTTTTAACTAGTACTTTTATATAAACCAAATAACAAACTCAACTTCACTACTGAACACGTCGGACACAATAAACATGATAATATATGATAAAATAGATTGAGAACACGCGCATTGCGAAAATACACGAATTGTGGAAGTGAGAAGCGATCATCTGCACCGTGATGTTTGCTGCAGCTCTTACCCAGATAGCAAAATGCTAGCAGTATGCCAGCAAACTTGATCATGACGTTACAGCAGATATCAAGCCGTTGCTTCCTTATTAAGCTTAGTTTCTAACAGCATAATCTGCCAACATAGAATGACTGTAGAAATGCAATAGAAATTGAGCATTCTTTGCTATAAGTATCGTGACGGCAAATACGTAGCAAATATTAAGCAAAGTTTGCCATTTCAAATACTAAAAGCAAAAAGACAGCAGAAATCAAGCATGAATTGACGTCACATTGTGACAGCGAAATCGTGACGAGACTACGGCATGAGTTACTATATCAAATACTGACAGCAAAACTATAGCAAATATCGAGCACAGCCTGCCGTCATGACGTAATTGCAAAAACGCGGCAGATATAGAACGCGATTTTCCTTATCAGTTGATGAAAGCAAAAACGCAACAGAAATCGTACACAATTTGTCGTCACATGTACTGACAGCGAAACTACAGCAAAAACCGAGCACAGCCTGTCGTCACGACGCGCGACGTGATTGCAGAAAACACGCATAATAAATATAATTTATATCATACATTTAACTTTTATTAACTAAATGCATTTTTATTAAAGAAATACATTTAATCAGAATAAGATTTTGCTAAATAGAAATTGTATTTTTAATTTTTTTGTATCTTAAATAGTGTTGATAAATGAATAATTTTCCGTATTGAGAAAATTGTTGCTCGGTTTTTAAAAAATCAGTTTAATATTCAGAATTCTCTATAGAAATTGTGTCAGAAATTAAATCGATAAGAAAATATTACATTTTTATTTTCACTAGCCGCGTTATGTAGTCTTTATATTTGCCCGTGACAGAAATTTAAATACGAAATAAATATTGATAGATAGTCGTCTATCAGTAAACGGGAAAACTATGGTACGATATAACATGTGACGACAGATTATGCGCGATTTCTGCTGCGTTTTTACCTTTAACAACTGATACAGCAGATCGCAATATACATATGCCGTGTTTTGGACAGTCACATTGTGACGGCACACGCTGTGCTCGATTTTTGCTATGATTTTGCTATCAATATTTGATATAATAAGTCGTGCGGTATTCCTGCTGCATTACCGTTCTCACAATGTGAGAGCAAATTTGTCAGATTTCTCTAACTACATTTTGCTAATTTAATATGACATCATGTCAAATCTAGCTTTTTGGTTTATTTTTTGTTTATATAGTGTGCCAACATATAATGTATGAATTATTTTCTATTTATGCCGAATATATTTTGCTCAATTTTTCTAGCATTTTTTAAAGCATGTTATGATGCAGTGTCTTTAGAATTTTTGCTGTATTTTTGTTAAACGTTAGTTGAAATGACAGATCGTGTTCGACTGCTGCCCGATTTTTGCCAACATAATATGTAGTATACATTTAAGCACACACTCTTGCATAACGTATAATGCATAGTGCATAAAGAAATCAACCAATCAAAATTCTTCTTTTTCATGGAATGGGAGGAAAGGAAAGATTCTGATTAATTGATTCGCTTATGTACTATGCGTTATGCGTTATGCAAAAATCTGTGCTGCGTCCTTTACAGTGCGTGCTTCTGACACGTCTGACTATCTGGGAATATAGTAATATTACATATATGCGGTCAAATGAACACGTGACACTAGCCAAGTGCGCATTGGCACTACCAATCGAACACGCTCTTGACACTGAGTGCAACCAGTGCACCCCAATCGAAAACGCTATAAGATTTTTTGTTTCATAATTACACAAATTCTCGACTTCAAAAACAAATTCTCTGCTTTAAAAACAAATGTCTGTTTTAAAAACACAAATTTTCTGCTTTAAAAACATAAATTATCTCTCATCTTCAACGTTGATAAAATTAGGCTGATTCGTTTTTGCACGAAATGACCGAATCTGGTAAAAAAATGTGTCGCTCTACCCCGTGGATCGAAGTATTAATCGTTAAAGTTGACAAGTTAGCTTCGAACCGACGCACAGTGGATCGAAACGTCAAAATCAGACGTCATGGACATGACATTTTTCTCATAACAGCAGTCCGACATTCATATGTTTCATGCATTTTAGGACGTATTTAGGTTTAAATAAATAATATTTAAAAAAAAATGACATTTTCCAAAAACTTCTAAAGTCTATTTCTAAAGTCTATTCTTTACAATAACAAAATTGCAATAATTAATTTCATTTTTCAAAATTTTATTATTCCCTTTTGGTAATAACAGCTGATACCACGTGAAGGTAGGGAATGAATCAGCCTTGGGCAAGTTTTGTTTTATAGGGGGTGCCCTCGCCTACCCCTACGATAAATTAAAATTTAAATAAAATATATTTAAATAAAATAAGAATAAACTTTGTAATAAGGATACTTTGTAATAATAAGGATACTTTATATAAGGATACTTTGTAATAATTTAAATAGGACATGATATGATGTAAATCGAAATTATAAAAATTTGCTTTAATTGTGTTATTTAAACAATAATAATCCTATATTAAAATTGGCGTGTCAGGTTTTTTTGAAGCCTCTATTCAAAGGGGTGTTGTAGTGCTCCGATTTCGACGTGGCTTCGTATTCAGGGGGTTTTTGAGGTCGCTCGTTCCGAAATCGTGATCAAAATCTCGAAATTCAAAATGGCTGAACCAATATGGCGG
>NW_017300063.1:152286-153072 GCF_001594075.2 Trachymyrmex cornetzi | reverse complement strand
TAATTTTAATTAAAACTTAATTGTGAATATTAAAAAAATTAAATTAAATTAATAAATACATAGTTAATTTAATGAATAGAATAAAGCAGCGCGCGCGTAGCGCGCGCAGGGGATGTGCTAGTCCTATATTAAAATAGACCGCAATGCATTAAAAAATAATAATAATAAATGATGAAACGCTGAATATATTCAAAATAATTATCAATTAAGGATGGATAGACTACTGTGAGCATCTATTAATGCTACGTACATTATTGCATCAAAAATATAATATAAAGATCTTTATATTTTTAAAAATTGAGTGCCAGTAGGTACTGGTTAACTAAATATATCTCGAGATATATTTAGTTAACCGGCACCTACTGGCACTCAATTTTTGCAGATATTTAAAGTAAAAATGTCACTAAATGATATCCATGTTTAAATTTTGCGGCCAAATGCGGTCAATTTTTTATACACTTCGATGAAGTTATGATTATCAAACATTTCTCTATGTTTGAATAGGATAAGTATAGAGATAATATATATAGGTAAAATCTTATAATTATATGCGCAAAACAACTATTAAATATGTCAGATTTAATATGCACAATTAAACAAGGCACAAATAAGAACTTCGTTGTATAATTTCAAGTCAAGCAAAAGTAATATGTTATCACTAATTTTCGAATTACAACATTGTTAATGTTTGAGTAATGATTATGAAGGAATCATCAACAAATATATTAGGTATGGGAATAAGTTTCCGCCCATTAGAGAGATGTCGTTAGTAGCACTGCTTGTGTG
>NW_017300063.1:141360-151880 GCF_001594075.2 Trachymyrmex cornetzi | reverse complement strand
TGGGGGAAAGTTGTCACTTCTGATGGAGCATACTTTGAATGAACTTACTTTGTATTGATTTGTTTAAATAAATACATCTTTTTTATTTAAAAAGGGCGGAAACTTATTCCCATGCCCAATATATTAAACGAGTCAAAAGACTTTGGTTTGAACATTTTGCAGTATATTTTTCATGATTTGAATAAAAAAGTCACGACTTCATTTTTTAGTTGATGTCCACTGATTTCGACGTTTCGATCCACTGTGCGACGTGATCAGACGTGTTATTGCGTTATCATTTTTGGAAAGTGTGACCTGGTGTGACCGGCTTCAAACGCGCAATTGAATTTATGTTACTCTTTTAGACTTTCATATTCTGCATATTGGCTGCATTCAGCAGAACGTTTATTTTGCAACTGTTTTTTTCACGCTGATTGGATTATGCGTTTAGATCAAGAGGAATGGTCCTATCTCAGCAGAGAATCATAAAACGGTTGCAAAACTGTTGTGTTCTGCTGAACGCAGCCATTGTTTTTTGTTACTCACCGCATAAGTGGCATTTTCGATTCTGGCCGTATCGGCTCTGTCACTCTGTGTTAGAGTCGGGACCATTCTCACGCGAAGAAAAAGAAGATTAAGAGGCTTCGCACAATAAAAGGAACAGGAAACAGAGAATAAGAATTTCAACCTATCAGAAATCATGTATTGTGGAATACTACGTAGTATTTCACAATACATGATTTCTGATAGGTTGAAATTCTTATTCTCTGTTTCCTGTTCCTTTTATTGTGCGGAGTCACTAAAGTTGACAATTATTCAGGTTAGAATATCTGATCATGATTCATCGATGGCATATAGAGGGATGTGAGAATAGTACATTACGATACAAGTGCGCAAAGTAGGTGTTTCCCACACGAGGGAAGTTTGTCGCCCGAGCGAAGCGAGGGTGACAAAAAAGCGAGTGTGGGAACACCCACGCAGCGCACGAGTATCGTATACTATTTTTCCTACTAAGTGCGCAAAGTTCGATATCAACAACGAGCGACGACTCGACGTGGACGCTCGTCTGTTTACAGCGTTCTCTCTCACGCTAACGCGTCTACATTCGAGCCTTATATTTTCCCGCACGTTTACCTACTTTCCCGCACGCATAACTACTTTCCCGCACGCTAAACTACAAGTGTGGGAAAGTGATACTTTGCGCACGCAAATGCGTGTGCAAAATCGAACTTTGCGCACGATAGTAGGAAGAAAGTATTTTCTGCTTCAATTACATAAATTCTCCGCTTTAAGAACAAATCTCTACTGTAAAAATAAAAATTATATAGAAAATAATTTGTGTTTTTAAAGAAGAAAATTTGTATTTTTAAAGTGGAGAATTTGAGCTTTTAAAGCAGAGAATTTGTGTTTATAAAGCAGAGAATTTGTGCAACCCTCTGTACCGTCGATGTGACAGATTTTCCAACCTGAATAACTTTAACAATATTTCAGTTCGCGAGGCAGAGCGACACTTTTTTTACCAGATTCACTCATTTCGTGCAAAAAAATCGCGTCGAATGAGATTAATTTTATCAAAATCGGAAGTGAGGAGGCTAAATTCAACTATTAAAAACAACAATTAGCCTAACAAAGGCTGTTTTCCAGTTAGGACACAGTGTTACACTGCTTAACACAGTAAAAAGCTAAATACATACGAGCATGTAAAATATATCAATGGCTGCATTCAGCAGACTCAACAGTATTGCAACCGTTTTGTGATTCTTCGTTGAGACTATTCCTTTAAATCTAAAAGTATAATCCAATCAGCGCGACGAATCATAAAACGATTGCAAAACTGCTGAGTCTGCTGAACGCAGCCAGTGTGACCAACTTTTCAAAAAGTTATTTGGTAGCCGTACTTATCTTGCAATAAAATCTTCAAAAATCGCCAATTCTGAAAAAATTATGACTTAAGTTTAAATAAAAATCATAAATCTATTATTGATACGCTAAATATAATTATAAGAATAGAATGGAAGATTACAATACATTCTGGTGTTACACTATGAAACTAAACTGTTCCAACAAGTACTTTACACAGTAGAACACAGTAAAGATACAACGATACTTGTGTCAATTTATACTATCAAATGGAAAACATCTATTAGCTTGCATTGAAATATTAGGCCAATATTTTGTAATAAATTTGTCAATAAATTGTGCGATAAATCTTCGGATGAGCTACGTCCTCGTAATAAAAAATTATTATTCATTTCTTATATAATTTTGTCTCTTTATTGCGAATGTAACAATACAAAATGGTGCTCACTCATATTTTGGCTGCTATATTGAAGGAACGTACTAAAAGAGAAATTTTTAATAATTATCTTTGAAATTGTTCGTGTTACAAAAAAAAAGTTTTAAACAAAAAAATGTTTATTAGCGTGTTTTCTACAAAAAGGTCCTATACATAATGAACATATACTCAATACTTTAGTTGATATATTTAAAAAACTGATAAACAAGCCACCCAAAGTTTAAATGACGCACCTTACTAAATGAATGAAACTTTAAACTCGACAATGAAGCAAGTAAAGCGAGGTTCACCTCACCTCCCTCCTGAGGTGCGTTCCAAAACTTAATTCTGTCAACTCCGAGTATCCTTTATCTTTATTTAACATTCGGTGACCAACAAGAATAAAATGATACTCGGAGTTGACAGAGTTGAATTTTGGAACGTAATCCTGCCAAGGGGGGGAACGATTTTCCATGCCCACCCAAGTGGAAATTTTTCTTATAATTTTTATACGAATTTTTTCAGAAATACTCAGAAATATTCACAACCGAATATATTTGTTATCTTTTCTGTCATAAATTCTGCATATTTCATTGTGTATCGCCCTGCTCGTTCTCCAAAACACCCTCCGTTCCCGGCCACGAACCACCCCCTCTACCAATCCGTGGCTGAGCAGTCGGTTAGCGGTTGTAGGATCTTAAGTCGTAGAAAATTGACCAATCATAGTCGATTATTCTTCTCATATTCGATTGCGATTGATTAATTTTTTACGACTTAAGACTCTACGACCACTACGACTTCTATTGTAGACCCCGCATTTGTGATTCGAATAAAACTTTCGAGCTAATTTCGAAAAAGAGTGGCACGCTCTCTCGTGCCTGGCGCCCAAAATTCGGTATTGAGAGTATGGATAATTGAAATTTGTTAGATCAATTGATATTCTCAGCTCTGAGTGGAGAGTGATGAATACCAGAGATACTGTACAGAATTAGGATCACGAAGGTGCGACGAAGATTTTGCACCACGTTCGTGAGTGCGGTCGCAAGAATTTGTGAACATTTTTCAGAAATACTCATTGCCAGAAATATTCGGAAAGTTTACATCTTCTCTCAGAATTTTTCATATTCATGTGAATTCTGAAATATTCTGAGATTTCTTATCCCATAATTAAAAAAAAATATTAAAAAATTTTTTAGATTTTATAACATTTCATCAAAAGTTATACTTACAAAAATATCTTAGAAATCTCGTATATTTCATAATTAAAATATACAGAAAATTCTGAGAAAAGATGTTTATTTTCGAAAAAAAATGTAGATTTTCTGAGAAAAGATATAAATTTTCTGAGAAGTGTTCCAATTCGTATAAGAAATGTGAGAAAGTTATAAAAAATTATATAGACATTCTGAAAAATTCTGAGAAAAATTTTCACCAGGGAAGGAAGGTTCACCCCACCTCCCCCCTTCTGCTAAGGGCGTACAGCTTCTGTAATTGTACTGGGTACCTATCATAGAACAAGTCGGAATCGATTCCGATCGGAATTATTCAATTATTCTCTAGATTTCTATTGTGTTTTCTAGGGAAAACGGAATAATTCCGATCGGAATCCATTTCGACATATTTCATGATAGGTACCCTGTTGCACATTGGTTTCGACTTTCAGTGCTAAGCAACTTCTACCCCACCTTTCTTCCTGCCAAGGAGCAAACGATTTTCCACGCTTCGCGTAGAAAGTCGAACCCCATGCATATATAACAGTACAATTATAGAAGTCCTGCGCCTCTTGGTAGTGAGGGAGGTGGGGTGGACTTCCCTTCGCGCGTAAGTCGCGCGCCCCTAGGCAGAGGGAGAGTGCATTAAAAAATATTAATTAAATAAAAGTTGATTAAATAAAATTTGAATTATTGGACTTTGCTTCACATTGTTGAGTTTAAATTTGTATTCATTTAGTAAGGCGTATCATTTAAATTTTGTGTAGTCTTTTTTGTTTTTTACGAGGACGTAGTTCATCCCGGTTCATTCGAAGGTTTATCAATTGTGCTACTATAGGGAATGCAATAAATTGAAATGAAACAAACTATACCCAAGCAGAATAAGAAGCGATAACATCAAAATGGCATTAAAATTATTGAAAAGACATTATAATTGATTGAAAAATGACTTTTAGTAATGAACTACTACTATTTTGATGTTACTTTTGTGTCATAATATAAATTGGTATTCTGTTTGAATATCCAATTTATTGCACTAAGGTATATCACTTCAAAATTTTCTTTTGAAAAAGAACAGAGCTAATATGTTTGTGCAAAGATAGGCCAAGATCATACTGATTATGTACCTCCGCAGGAAAAACCAAAGGGTCCCAAGGCACAGGTCAATGCCGTCTTCTTCCGTAGGCTCTATCAACTACTTAAAATCGGTATTCCTGGTGTATTATCACCAGAGTTTGGTTTTCTACTCCTGGTGGCGACTGCCCTGATTGGCAGGACCTTGTGTGACTTGTGGCTTATCAACAAGGCTACTTTGTTAGAAACGTATGTGCAGTGTTTCTAATTATTGATGGTAAAAAATTTAATTTATCTGACGCAAAACTTTGTTATCAGGTCAATCGTCAACATGAATCGTCTATTATTCAGGCGATATTTGCTCCATTTGTTCGGTATGGTACCAATGGTAAGTCGAGTTTTATTGGTACAGTCTATTTGAAGATTATATATGACATGGTAGTGGAAATCTTTTTACTGTCAGAGAGAGAGAGAGACATTTTTTTTAAGTAATTAATAATGACTACGTTCTGCAAAAAAAGCAGCTTTGTAGCTGTTGCAAAGTTCTTTAATATATATATATATATATATGATTGGTTTACATTTTCAAATCCAGTGAGGAATTAATGATAAGACCAGTTGTGTTAAAGAATTTTACAAGTGTTGCAAAGCTACTTTACTAAACGCATTTAATATGTTAATGTTCCGTGTATTAATTTATTGTATTAATTTAGATAGCGATCGTGAACAATATACTGAAGTATGCTTTAAGCGAAATGAAGTTAAGATTGCGTACGAATATCACGCGTAATTTAGTGGATGATTATCTTAAGTAAGTAACTGATACATATTTCTTTGTTAATTGAACTTTGTTCGGTTTTATTTACAAAACAATGGTTTAATAATTACAATTAATATATTCATTATGGATGCGTTTGTATCTTAGCATAATTTTGCAAAGTATTTGACCTATTGTTAACAGTGTTGTAAGTTTCCGCTTAAATAATTTATAATAATAAATTTTACTTATATATATCGGAAAGATAAATGAAGATGTTATTAAGAAACCATAGTATTTAAAAGTGAATTCTTGTTTTCGTAGAGGCTTTACCTATTATAAAATGAGTAATCTGGATAGCCGAATCGCGAATCCGGATCAGCTGTTAACTACAGACATTGATAAATTCTGCGAAAGCTGTACAGATCTTTACAGCAATATTGCAAAGCCTCTATTGGACATTGGTCTTTACGTATATAGATTGACAACTACTATTGGCGGACAGGTACGTGTAACATAAATATTTACCTCATTTATGTTTATTTCTATCAATGATAGATTAACTTTAATTTCGATTTAAATTACTATTCATTTTTTCTCATTCGTCGGAGTAGAATACATTGGTAGAAATGGACATTAGTGGTTAGCATTTTATCACTACAAAGTAATGTTACGTTTTTCCAGACGCCACTTGTGATACTCTCGTATTTAGTGATAGCTGGTACCTGTTTGACTCATCTTCGCAAGCCTATCGGGACAATGACGGTCAAAGAGCAACGATTAGAAGGAGAATATCGTCATATCAATTCAAGATTGATCGTTAACTCGGAAGAGATAGCGTTTTATGGAGGAAACAACAGGGAAAAATTGACGCTGTTAACTAGCTTTCATAAACTTGTGAGTGAATTTCCGAATATTATTTCTATATATTATACTTATGAATAATATCACTTATTTTTGTAATGTTTTTTTTTTTTTTTTCGTTATAGGTGACTCATCTTCGTAAATTCTTGGAATTTAAGGCCTTGATGGGCGTTGTAGATAATTACGTTGGAAAATGTAAGATACGATTTATATTGTAACAAAAACTTAACAACACGTGTTCCATTTCATTTAATTGCTGCTTTTACTTTCTAATACTAATCGCCATATTTTCTGTCAGATTTTGCCACCATAGTCGGCTTCTACGCAGTGAGCATACCTTTCTTCCAGGAGAACCACTCTGTACTCTCCGGCACGCCCGATCACAGATTTAGATTGTACTACACGTATGGCCGGATGCTGGTGAAATTGGCCGAGGCGATTGGCCGATTGGTGGTGGCCGGCAGGGAATTAACGCGTTTGGCGGGATTCACAGCGCGGGTCACCGAAATCAAAATGGTTCTCGACGATTTAAACGTCGGGAAATACGAGCGAACGATGATCTCAGATTACAAAGACAAAGTGATCGGTCATCCTGGTAAAGGCAGAATTGTACCACGTGACAATATCATACGGTTCGATAATGTTCCCCTGGTGACGCCGAACGGAGACGTGCTCGTCAAGGAGCTGTCCTTTGAAGTGAAATCGGGAATGAATGTACTGATTTGCGGTCCAAATGGTTGTGGCAAGAGCTCTATGTTTAGAATTCTCGGCGAAGTACATGCTTTATTATCTTACCGTTATAGTTTATCGCTATTGTTTTATAATGTCTTTGTGAACTACTTTTTTCATAAACCATATCGTAATCTACTTGATTCTTTTTAATATCTTGTTATTAAATAATTAGTTCTGATATGGAGAATGATAAATTAAAAGTTGTTATTGAATAGTGCTTTAGCATAGTAACAGGTTTATATTTCTTGTTGATTTTAATCAATTCAAATCATAATGTTGTAGCTGTGGCCGGTCTGGTCTGGAACCATTACAAAACCACCGCGTGGTAAGCTCTTCTACATTCCGCAACGTCCTTACATGACGCTGGGTACATTGAGAGACCAGATCATATATCCTCACACGAAGGAAGAGATGAAGAGACGTGGTAACATTAATGATGAGGACTTGAAGAAGTTCCTAGAGCTGGTACAATTGACTCATCTATTGGACAGGGAAAGTCTCGTCAACAATGAAAAAGAGGGTTGGGACGCAGTGGCTGATTGGATGGACGTCTTATCGGGTGGCGAGAAGCAACGTATAGCAGTAAGTTCTTTTCCCTTTTCTTACGTCTCAAGACTGACATTTATCGTTGATTTATGCATCGACGAGATAATATTAGAAAACTCGGCAAATTTTCGTGATTAATGGGGCTCGGGGATAATTGAAGAACGATGACGTTATCGACAATAAAAATTTATGATTATTATCATAATAAATATTTCGAAAATATATTATTAAATTCGTGAGTTTTTATTATATAAATGCTGTATAAATAAATATGTACTTTGCTGTATCTTATATATTGCCGAAAAATTATAATTTTTTTTCTACAGTTATCATTTCTATTGATAATCAAACTCGGATGATAACATTAAAATCACAGTTTTAAATAAAAATCGAGTATTATTAAGTTTTAAACATACAAGTACAAGTCCCCGAAATTAATAAATTTTGAAATTAGTACCGTATTATTAGTTTCTTATTCTTAATCACTTAAATTTTAACAGGCACGCGAATTTTCATAAGCATCGACTATTTTTAATGGTACCTCGTCGGTGATTTATATGAAATATCTTAAAATCTTGTTTGTACCTTGTACCAGTTATCTTATCGATGTTTGTTTTTTACCGCTACATTGGATATTGCATTAAAATCTTTTTTTTTTTATTTTCACTATATGTCAAATATATATTTACTTCATTTTCAGTACAAGTGTACACTAATTCAGTTATAAAGAACAGACTTTTTATCATTATTATATTATAATTATTACTGATAAAGTATTTTAATATATTATAATTAATACTGATAAAGTATTTTTTAATCGCCTTTGTTATTTGTAAAGATGGCTCGGCTATTTTATCATAAACCGCAATTCGCAATTTTGGACGAGTGCACGAGTGCTGTCAGCGTCGATGTCGAGGATTCCATGTACAGATACTGCAGACAAGAGAACATCACGCTATTCACAGTCTCACATCGTCGCTCCCTTTGGAAGCATCATGAGGTATCGCTGTCAATCTATTTCTTTTGCGTTGATCAACAGATGTATTTATGTTTATTATATGACTTTTATGTTATTTTATCATTGCTTAACTTTCTATTTACTGCTTCTAGTACTACTTGCACATGGATGGCCGAGGAAGCTATGAATTCAAGCCGATCGAGCAAGACACGATAGAATTCGGGTCGTGAATTCTTGCATTCCTTGCGTACGTGGAAATATGCAAGGGACATCTAATTTAGCTTTCTTTTTCCTTTTAGTCTACGATCATTCAACAATTCCAGCAATTTAATAGACGACATTTTATCTGTTGATTAGTAATTTTTATAAGTACGAAGTATCACGACGAAACCGATTATTAAGTATTAAATTTATATATAATTGCACAGGATGCCTTTATACAGAATGTACATGTACTGTACAGAATGTATGTATTATACAAATGTAATAGTGATAAACGCGACGTTGTCGCGGTCATTTTCGGCGCTATCGTAAATTCCTTCGCATAGATATGTAATCAAATCTGCCATGCACAAAAAGATACATTATATTTTTCGATTGATATTTTTCTACAAGGTAATATATTTTTGATAATGTATTGTCGTTGTCGAACACACATCGAGCTTGGAACGTATGTGATGTCATCATATATAATTGACGTATGATGCTTTTAGATTCTCAGATCTCTTAAGGCATGGTGGAAGTATGTTAGGTGTACTCGGTTTTTAAACGAATTTTGTATTGTTCTGCGCATAATCAGATGCGGCCATTTTAAACATTTGCATCGCGGTAACTTTGAAGTGACGCAAAGTGATATTTCGCGAAAATAAGTACGTGTCAAATAAAAACGTGCACCAATAGTTTCATAAAAAAAGATGCAGAAATTTGCATTTCTTTCTAAATTATTGTAAATTGTAAATTATATGAATTATTATAAATTATAAATTATTTAAATTAAATTATATAATTGAAATTATTAAATTTAATTAATTTATGTTATTAAAATTTAATTATTTAATTACAATTATTATTTTTATTATTGTACTAGATAAAATCAAATTCATTATATTATAAATATGTAAAATAATATACTGACATAACGCCAACTTCAAATAACCGCGGCAACATGGCAGCTTCTGGATATCGCTCTTCTTATGTTTAAAATGTGCAAGAGCACTCCTAATATACTTTTACCGATCGACATATAATAGGTGCTTTCCATTTGATGATGACACAAGTGTCGGTCTATCTTTGTCACTCTCTATCAACAAGGATAGAACAACACTTGTGTCGACTTGCGTCAACAAATGGAAAGCACCCAGTACTAGACGGAGCATAAAGCCCTAAACATAATGCGAGGCAACAGCGATAGCGATAGAAATAGCGATAGCAATAAGGCCGCAGCACAGACTTTTGAATAATTCATAACGCATAGTGCATAAGCGAATCAACTAATGTGAATCTTTTCTTTCCTCCCATTCCATGGAAAAGAAGAATTTCGATTGGTTGATTCCCTTATGCATTATGCGTTATGCAAGAGTCTGTGCTGCGGCCAATAGTGATAGCGATAGGAACCCAACATACGGGAATGCATATGTCAATGTACATAGGGACACGAAATAAGGCAATAACGATAAATTTCCGACGAGTTGGAATTCTGTGTCTATCACTTTATAGCCTACCAATCAGCGTCCAGATTTTTCAATTCTGTATATATGTGCTATAACCTTGAAGCGGATGGAAGAATATACTACAGTCTATACACGAAATCAGATTGATTGGCATTTTATTTTTTATTTATTTCGCGGCATTGTGCAACCAGAGGCGACAATTATATATCGCTTATTTCTATAGCATTCGGGTGGCACCCAGTTGGACACGGCTCAATTGGACACTAGCCACTCACAGCGCTTGAGACTACGAAGCTCCTAAGCATCGGTCGCTGTGATTGGTGGTGTCTAATCGAGCCGTGATCAATCGGGATCACTCCATAGCATTCCTATTGCTATTCTTATCGCTGTTGCAAGTTCTTGTAGACCACTCGAGCGGATCGGACGTGTTCCCTCTCGTCTCGGGTGTTGCGTC
>NW_017300063.1:135295-141235 GCF_001594075.2 Trachymyrmex cornetzi | reverse complement strand
CGCCTCACCATTTTTATTGCATCATCCATTACTCGCCCGGTTCGAGGTGGCCGGTGCATAGCACTCCCACTTACGATTACCCCAATTTACGCAGAATTCAATGGCCCAGTACCGGCCTGTCTAGGCTGCGGTGGCCAAGAAACAGAAGAAGAAGAAGTTATCGCTGTTGCCTCGCATTGTGTTTAGGGTTTTAGCATCGAAACCATCTTGACAGACCTAGGGCCAGTTGTTCCACCTTTTGATAAATTTTTCCTGTTAGGTAAATCTGGTAATCTACGCATGTGATTGGATAATTTTGCTACTTACCCAACAAGTAAAATTTACCAAAAGGTGGAACAACCGGCCCCTAGGCCGGAATCAGACTACGCATTGAAGATTGAGATTAAAAGATTGAAATATGGCCAATCAAAACAATAGGAGCGAAAATTCCTTTGTCCTCATTGGTCAAATTTCAATCTTCAATCTTAATTTTCAATAGATAGTCTGATTCCGTCCCTAGAAAGAGATAGAATGATGTTTGGTAGAGAGATTCGAAGGAGAGTGGAGCGGAGAGTGTTTCTCTTCTCTGATTGGTTCCGCCATTTGTAGTACAACTTCCGCAAATGTACATGTGTGTATATGTACAGCTAGTTACAGAATGGTTGCAACACTTTTTCGATAGGTTTTGTAATGCAGCTTGCTCACCGAGCGATTGGTTCTTATTCATGTACTACATTTACACGGTACGCTTTAGGCGTCGTCTACAATACACGGAGTAAGAAGTAAAAGTAAGAAATTGACCAATCACAGTCGAATGTGAGAAGAATAATCGACTGTGATTGGTCAATTTCTTACTCTTACTTCTTACTCCGTGTATTGTAGACGGGCCTTTACGCCGAAGTTATAACATCGATGTTATGAAACTGGCCAATCACAGCTGTTCCTCTGAAGAATGGAATGACTGTGATTGGTCAGTTTCATAACATCGATGTTATAACTTCGGTGTAAAGCGTGCCGTGTAAAGTAGTTACACAAATAAGAACTAATCGCTTGGTGAGTAGGCTGCATTCCAAAACCCATCGAAAAAAAAGTGTTGCAATCTTTCTGTGACCGAGTGTACATATATCATATAATACTAGTGCGGTACAATACTAGTATATGCAGCATCGTATGTTACTTCACGCTCCTACCATCGGTCTAGTTTTTTTTTTTTTTTTTTTCTGAACTTTAGCACCAGTTCATCTTTCTTCCTTTTCTCTCTAGGAGGAAAGAAGAGGAAGGAAGATGAACTGGTGCAAAAGTTCAGCCAAAAAGAACAGGCCTCATATCTCCTACTCACTTCAACAGTGCACTATAAATGGTGGCGACTTCCGGATGAATCCGCTCCGCTCTCCCTCAATTCTCTCTGATATTTGGGTAGTAGCGACCAATAGGACAATAGTAGAAAGAGAGTTCGACCAATAAGACAATAGTAGAAAGAGAGTTCCATGCTCAAATATTTACTTTTCTCTTTCTAGATCCGCAAGACGAAAGATCAAAAACATTTTGCCACATTTTGCTCCGTCCAGTACAATAATATGTCGATGTTTCCACCATGCTTTGAGGTACAAAACCTGAGACAATTGAAAAGCACAGGCAATAGGAACAGAGAATAATAAATTTTAACTTATCAAAAACGTATATTCCAGAATACACAGTTTCTGATAGATTGAAATTTGTTATTTCTTATTCTTATTACCTGTGCTTTTCGATTATGCATTAGACTTTACTGTAAATCATAGATGTGCATAATAGACCTTCCATTGGAGACATGAGGACAACATTAGTAAGAGAGAGCAGTAGTTAATCGGATACTTATTCAATTGTGTAATATGTGATTGAATAAGTAACAGCTCATTCATGTCTCTGTTTTTCATATGTGTCTGTCATATATGAATGCGACGTAATCTATTATATAAGTCTATGCTGTAAATATATGCAATTTTGTAGTGCTTAGAGTTTCCCAGTGTAAATTTAATTAAATGTCAGTGATGAAATGATTAGCGAATACTTGCCAAACTAAACAATGTAAATGATAAGGAATTAAAACAGATTTTATTGACAGTTGTATCATATCGGAGAAAGTATATATATGTGTACATGACAGAATTCACTGTAAAATATGTAAGAATATAACTAATATCGTTATGTGTAGATCACATATGTTACACTTGGATAGATATGTGAATTGAGCCGTAAAATTATTATTACGATATTGCTGGACAATAGGAAGATTCTATACATATAATGAGGAAAGAGCAAATTAAAATCGGTAAGTGTCCACAAACACAATAGAGTAGTAAGCCTTAAGAAATTGATCGCGCAATCACAGTTGAATGTGAGAAGAATAATCGACTATGATTGGTTAATTCATTAAGACTTAAAGCTTACTACTCTATTGTGTTTGCGGACTAAAGAATACATACAAAATAATATGGTGTAAAAATTCAAGGTGAAACATTTCTGTGGATGCGCAGTAGAGTGAATTTGAACCTGAGGTATATGTGTTCTTTAGCTGAAGTAGTGTACACTTTTGGAATTTAAAGTTAGATAAGTATATATTTGATATTAAAGCAAAAGCGAGAAAAAGTCCTAGTGTAGTCTAATAGCAGGAATAAAAATAGACCTCTTATTGGTTGTTTCTAATATATATTATTTCCAGTATGGCTATATGCCATTATGCGCGTTTCACCTTATCTTTTTATATACGAGTATATGATCCTCTTCATACAAGTCGTAAACAGTCGTGGACTTTTTTAAGTCGTAGCAAACTGACCAATTCTAATCGAGTATTCTCCTTATATTTGATTATGATTGGTTGGTTTCCTAGGCTACGACTTAAGACTCTACGACCGTCTACGACTTCTATGTAGAGGATCCTTATATTATACCATGCAAAATAATATTTCGACGAACTGTGTAATTGTGATTCTTTTTCTTCCACATATTCCATCGCAATTGTAGATTATTTCTTCTATATTTAAAATTATAACAAACGACACTAATCAGAGTAATCACTTCCGTTGATACTTATATATATACATCTAAATAGAGTTTAAATATTTTAATCTATTCTCTCTCTGTAACAACTTTACTATATTCCGAAATTTTTTCTCTATTACAACGAAAAGTTTGCTATAATTGTTAAGAAAATACACAATGGACTCGAACTTAATATATATTTATAATGAGTTCGAAATGAAATAAAAACTAAAATCAAAATATTTTCTTATCAAAAATTTCTATGAAGCTAACATATGCAAAGATATATTTTGTGAAGAATAAAAGAGATTTTTCTTATCACGTATGTGTAAGTCATTAATAATACTATTTAGTTAAAAATCCATAAATCCTTTATTTTTATAAGAATTTCCTAAAACGCTTAATAGACGAAAAACTTGATAATTTTGAATTTACTTTTCATTAATTTTCATAAATAAAAAGATAAAATTATACCACTACGAAAGATTGATTAAAATATCTTTTTAAATTTCTTTAAAACATTTAATTTATGTCAGGCAAAAATATTGTTTGGCAACATGATAACAATTTTTAATTGATACAAAAGTTGTTGATTTAGAATACTTTTTCTTTATTTTTTTATAGATGTATCTTTTAGGATATAATGCAATGTTTTATATTTTTATCAAACATTTCTCTAATGTTCTATTTATATAGGTTTAAATTATTAGAACTTCCAATTTCCAGCTATATAATATCATAAGTTGATCTTATCTCCCTAACATTTAATTTTAATTTCCAAAAATTTTCCACACGAAAATAAGAATAGATATATCCGTTTATTTTTTAAATTTTGCAACAAAAACAGCGGTGTCCGTTTTATGAGAAGAATATCTCTCATTAAAAAAATGTTTTAAAATTAATTTTTAAAAGCAAAAAATGATGAAATTGTACAATTGTTTCAGAAAAACAACCAGAACGCGGCTGTTCCTGCTTTAATTAGCAAATTAATAATTAATCATAATTACAGTCAATGAATGCCGATTTAATTAATTGGCATACAAAAATCACTTAACCTAATGCACAATTTATAAGTATCTAATTCGTTACTTCTGGTCTAATTTTTTCTCCATATGTGTTAAACAATAAAAACTAATAATTCTAATATTATTTATTTATTACTACACTGAAAAAATTTACTAAATTTTAATAAATATTTGTTTGAATAGTACTAACTAAATATTTACTAAATGTAAACATATTTATTTGATACAAGAGCCATTAATTTGATTCAAATATAATTTTCTTTATCGAATAAATACATTAATTTACTATAAGTAAATGTTTCGCTAGTACAATTTAAACAAATATATTTATTAAAATTTAGTAAATTTTTTTCAATATAATTAATAATTCTATCTATACTAAAGAATTACAGGTGGTTGTTAATTCGAATAAATTGCGCGGCTGCGTTCGGTTCGACTCGACTCGCGTTGCATTCTTTGGCAATTGGCGCGGCGGCGCGACCGCGGTCGGTTCGACTCGGCTCACGTCGTGCCACTTCGACCGCGCACTCGTCTCGTGGAACGGTGGGCGATCGGATTGGGTGAATTGGGTCTGGGAATCTAGCAGAAGCTCCGGGAGCTCCGGTTTTCAGTTTGCTGATCGCAGATCGCAGACAGTCGCAGGATTCGAGCGCTCGAAGGAGGGTCGTTGTGCGTATCGTGCATATCGTGCGTATCGTGCGTGCTGTGAATACGTGGAGACGTGGAGTGTGTGCGAGCGCGAGAGAGAGAGAGAGAGAGAGAGAGAGAGAGAGAGAGAGACGGAGACCCACACGGAGGATTCTCGAGATAGGAGAGGCAGAGAGAAAGGAAGGAAGAAAGGAGGAGCACAAAGTCTGCCGTTTGTCGAAGGAGCTAGGCAGGCGGAGCGGAGAGAGGTGGCGGGGGAGACTCGTCGCGTTGTATACGTAGTGTGTGTCACACAGTGCCGTCGGAAAGAAAGAGAAAGAGAAGTAGGAGGTGGAGGAGGAAGCGGTGAGCAGTGTTCTCTCCCGAGCCGAGGCTAGCGAATACTCTATACTCTATATTATATCTATATCGCTCCAATACTTTGTAGCACGCGTTGCTATCGATCGCGTTTGCCATCGTCTCAATCGTCTCTCGGCAGTCGCCTCCGACATTGGTTTTTTGTCCTCCGTGTCGTCGTGCGGCAGGCGGCTTGCGAACGCCACGAATTCCGCTTTCCTCTCGCACCGCGTAATACACCCCTCTACTACTTGTCTCTACTCTCTCGGCTCTCCCTGTATGTCCCTTTCCCCCTCCATTACTCCGTTTTGTCCGTCGCGGTTGTTGTTCCGCCACCTCCTGTCCTCCTCTTCGCCGCGTGTGCGCTTCGCGCGGCGACGGCCGCTCTCTTCGAGTTCAGGCAGTTCGGGGTGCCGGCTGCCTTCGCTCGTTCTCGTCTCCCGACGCTCCGTTTCGTGAGAAGCGGGAAGGGAGGAAGACGGCGACTGGCGAGGCGGGCAGGCGGCGGCGGCGGCGGGAGGAGTACAGGTGCAGGTGCATGCATATAGACGGCGGTAACGACGAGGTACGCGCCACGAGCACGGCGAACACGTAGGAGAGCAGGGGGGAGGAGGAAGGTGAAGAAGAAGTCGACGGGACTCACGGGACAGGCGAGGAAAGAGCCAAGAGGAGACTGGAGAAGCAGGAGGAAGCGGTTAGCGGTTAGCGGTTGGCAGTTAGCGGCTAGTGGCTAGCAAGTAGCGGCTAGCGACGGCGGACAGAGAGCGTTCACGCGAGCGCGTAGCGGCGGAAAGCGTTAGTCGTGAACGCCAGTGGTCGACGTCTTCGTGACTCGTGCACGGTCGAAAGTTTCTTTTGTTTATCGCCGCGCGTGCAAAGTGTCGTACGGGTAAATCTCAACGATAGTCTCCTATCGAGCAATCGTGGCAGG
>NW_017300063.1:117309-134973 GCF_001594075.2 Trachymyrmex cornetzi | reverse complement strand
ACCGCGGTCGACAAGGACGAGATCACCGTCTGCATCACGCCGACCACCGGCGGCCAATTCGAACTCTCGGTCGACCGCAACGATACCGTGGAGAATCTCAAGAAGATCATCTCCAAGAAGCTGAAGGTCGCCAAGGAGCGCATCTGCCTGCTGCATCGCGAGAGGTGAGTGCTGGCCCCTGTGACAATATTCCTCTTTCCCTCTTCGAAAATGTGGAGTTGAATGTGAAGGAGGAGAAGGAAGGGAATAACTCGTGTGTAAGATCTCTAATAAAACCTACGTCACGTATCTTTTTACTATTCCAATTCAATAATAGTAGTTTTAGTTTTTCTTCAAAAAGATTCTCTCTCTCTCTCTCTCTCTCAACCAAGGTCTTCCTATTTCAACCCAAGAGTAATTACACAGCTTTAATTCTCTTTCAAAAAATATTCCTTATTTTTCCTCGAAAAATACAGATGACATTTATCTTGATATTTTTCTTGGCGTTTTTACACACACTTCTTCAATATTCTTATAAAAAATCTTATCTATTCTAATCCAAGTAGTAGCAGAGTTTTTGACATTTTCTGTCAAAAATTACTCTTTGAAAAAAAACTATTACACCAAATTAAAAATTAAATATTATAACCCAAATGTGTGCGCTATTGTCTTTACTCCTAGCAAATTAAAAAGTAAAACCCAAATGGTATTACCTTTATCATTTACTAACTCTAATTATATGTATCGTTTGTATAAAAGACTAGATATTAACAACTGATGCCATGTTAAATTCCACAAAATTTTAATTCGTACGTAAAATAAAAAACGTGGCGGCGGACGAGACTTCGTGGACATCGTGCTCTGAACTCGCCGAGGTCTGTCGCGACAATTCTCATAGTGCATACTAAAAAAAAGAACAAGTCTAATACTAATTACCAAATGTTGAGTGAAATAATGTCAATCAAATGTTTGGGTATATGTAATATAACAAAAATAATTTTACTCTCTTTTAAAAATATTTATTAAGTACAATAACATGTTACCAATCGTTTGATAATAATTACTAAATATTCAGGAAAATAAAAATTTTGTTTACGTTTAAACATTTGATTGAAATTATTTCACTCGATGGTAGCTATTACCAGACTCTTGTTCAAAGCACTGAAAAAAATTGAGTAAAAATAATCGAGCCAAGTGATGGAGAGACTAAAAAACTTTGAGAAACTAAAATAATTTTAATCAAATGTTTAGTTGAGGATATAAATATATATATATCAGGTCTATATATATGTAGTCTCTGCAGAAGTTGAAAATATATATTTTGATATATAAAAATGAATACATACGTAATAATATAAATTACATACAATATTCATTACAAGTTCATTAATATGATATTTAATAATGCATTTTTACGGTTTCAATGAAAATTTTTTCATTTTATTTTAATTATTTTTTAAAAATATGTCTATATTGAAATCATTTTTAACTCAGATTCTAAATCGTCAAACTTTTTGTCATTATTTTAACATGTGTATATAAAAATATTTGTAATTCTTTCATAATTTTTTTATTTTGTCAAAAAATACGTCCAATCTTTAATATAATCAAAACTAATTAAATACTAATCTTACTTTACCAAACATTATCTTATATTTTTCTAATTATTACCAAACGGTTGATTATTGTTATTATGTTTAATAATACTTACTTTATATTGGAACGATACCATAAACAAAATACGTTTAATAGTTATTACTAGACTTTTTTTTCATTGTGCGACTCGACTCTTTTAAGTCGAACTTTGCGTTTAAAATGGAACAAACGGAGATGAACAGGTGACATGACATGGATAAGCGCAACTAATAAAAACATGTAACAATGAGAGATTGCGGCCCTTCTTATTTTCCATTATACAATTAGCTTCGCTCTACTGTTTTTCTTCTCGCCGAGAGCTCAAGTTTATTACATCTTGAGATAAGCTTGGATTCTTGGCAAGAGATAAAAAAAGAGACAAATGTACGTGTCTGAGAAGGTGTTTAAAGAGAAAGTACGTAGTCGAGAAGAATAGATCTTGGAGATCTCGATCGCACCTGAGGTTTTAACTGCGTCTTTTTATCACTCCCCGCTCTTAATTCGAGACAATTGCATTCCGACAACAATCACTCGGAAAGAGAAGCTTTATACTGGAAAGATACTAGGAAATGTAGTATAAAATTTAGCTGCATTGTGGAAAAGAGTATACAAAATTACATGAACAGCAGAGATAAAACTTTATTTTTATCCGATGAATCAGCAGACTGTAGTACTTTGGACCAGCCTATATTAACTTGCATGGCACAGAAAAATAAATTCCAAAGTAACAGAAACGGACAGTGTCTAGATCGTCTAGAATGCGACTTAAATAAAAAATTAGCAAATTCGGGAAATTTACAAAGAACTCCAAAAGAAGTCAAAAGTCATACGATTTTCAATACGTGAAAACTCGTTTTATTGCTATTCTGTAAGTTCTGAAACACAATAGCTATATAGTAAGCCTTGAATAAGGAATCAACAAATCCAAAATAGTCGCGATTATGATTGCCAATATTTTATGGCTTAAAGCTTATATTTATTGTGTTTCGGAACTAATATTTTACATGTATCTATGTATATATATTTTTTAATAAACCACGATTTATTTTTCTCCTTCCTTTCCGAAATGCGGACAAAAATACGTTTCTTGACCATGGCGACTTTATTACGTTCTCTACGTGTGGAAATGAAACGAAGGATACGCGTACTCGGTGAACCGCGGCAGAAAGGCACCAGGCTATAGGCGTAAAGAAACGTAAGGCGCGGGATGAATCACGAGGAATTATATCGTCGGTCAGCTGAAACGTTCGTGATATCCGGCGACGTGCACCACGAACGGTGTTTCTCTCTCTCGCGAGCGCGAGCGTCGAGTCGCTATCCCGAGGAGACGTCTCGAAGGTGGAGACGAAGGAGAACCGTCGCGACGCACGCTCAGAAGGCCCGGACGCGGCGTGTGTTTCGCTTGTCGCTTCTATTTTTCCCACGAGCGCGACGTGCTGCGTTCGAATCGGACCTCGCCCCATGCTTCGACTCCGTAAAGAAAGAAGAGGGGAAGAAGGAAAGGCAGAATAGAGACCCGAGTAGAGAGAGAGAGAGAGAGAGAGAGAGAGAGAGAACGTGTGCAGACTCGTCCTTCGTGCCGGTGCACGCACGCTTTTGGACGCTGAGAAGTGGCAGGAGGAAGAGGAAGAAAAGAGAGAAAGAGAAGGACAATGTGCATATATACGCCCGGTGTGTACGGTATACCGGGTATCTTAGAATTAGCGGTCGATACTTTAGCAAAGAAATTAAAGAAACAAAGCAATTTAATGTTTTATCAAAGTAGATAAATTTTTATCTCGATTTAATTTACTTTTTGTCTTCCTCTAGTTTTAAGAATTAGAAAAAGATAAAGAGAATAAAGTTAATCTATATTGAACAAGGTCATCTGTACGTGAAAAGCGAAGTGATGTATTTTGATCAATAAGATCAAATTAAAGAAGAAATGGGAATTTTGTTATCTTGATTCCTAGATAGATATTCTTATTATATATCTTTAGATATTATTATTTCGATAAAATTTTGCTTCTAAAGACCTTGAAAAATTCGAGGAAATACGACGAGATACTAAAATGATAATTTTATCATTTCGTTTGTTTATTGTTGTAGATAAAAATACTCTTACAAGCATGTGTTGCAAGTACGTCGAGTGTATCCAGGTTTAAAACAGGATTTTCAAATTTAATTGTGATGTTATTCATTCATTAAATACACTCAGGAAGAAAGTTGGAAATATACGCAAGCAAATTACACTGTTAACTTCATAATGTCAAATCATACTCAATCTGAGTTATTTTCAATTATTTCTATAGATTACCATTGCTTTTACTTAATATATGTCATTAATTTAATTCAAAAATAGAGTTAAATGTAACTCAAGAAGATGTATTAAATTTGACTCAATTTATTTATTATTTACTACATACATTAATTACAACTATGTACATTAATATGGATGATATTTACTTTGAAACTAACTACAGAAGTAGATTGATTTACATTTTAATGTACATACAAGTTAAAAATAACAAAATGTTATTTAACTTAACGAGAAATTGAATTACCTTTGGTCCTTTGATATCTAATAGAATGCACATGTGATATTTTTTTCGATATTTTTATTTATTGGTTATAAAAATTTGACTGCGATAGTGAAATATACATATTTCTGTGAAATATATTTCATTAATTATAAGAGAAAATAAAATAGATGATTTATTTGTTCTAGGAATAAAATTTTATTTTGCCGTATATTTAAATAAGGATTTATTTCAATGAAATAAACATTATATCACATGAATAAATTTTTAATAGTTTTTTTTCCAGTGTATTATCGCTCGCTCGGGATGTTAAATGCTAAAATATCAAGTAGGCAGTGATCTGTCTCTCAACCTTTATTATTAAATCGAGATTTATCGCTTCTAGGAAATTATTTGAAATTAAACACTCATTTTACAAACTCATTTTTGAAAGCAGAGCTTTCGATTGTGGTGTTATTCATTCATTAAATATTATCGCTCGGAATGTTAAATTGCTGAAATGTTAAATTTGATACGTTTTTCTCTCGGCCCTTATTATTAAATTGCGATTGTATGCTTTTAAGAGATTATTCGAAATTGGACACGCGTTCCAGGAAACTTTTCTCTAGTAGCACAACGTCGCCGTTCTGTTTATCTTATCAGTCGCAAAGTTTCTCGAGTTTCCCAACGCAGACATCTATTCTTTCTGACCTTTTGTTACTTTAGGTATTTTATCATAATATATACGCGATATATATGCGTAACATGCCGATATCACAATAATTTGATTGCATAAAGGAGAGTAAAGGTACGAAAATAAAAGGGACGTAATAAATAGAAAAATCATACTTTATATTTAAAAAATATAAAGTATTCGTACATATATATATATTTTATATACGTACATTTTATTAAGATATATTTTATTAACACATTTCATACGAAATTTCAAAATAGTGATGCTAATTTCGAAGAGAAATTAAAAGAAAATTTTCTAGAGAAGTAATGAAGTTTCATTATAACTTAAATAAGATTCCGTAGAATTTTTCGACGAAGGGAAAGGTCCTCCCCAGTTTTGCTTGAATACCGATAACCCTGAGGCAGCGGTTGCTCCCCAAAGTATCGACCTGTCCTCCTGAAACCGCCTGTACACGTGCTTTCATAGGCGTCCGTGGGGGCCGCAGCGCGCGGATCCCATCCACCTCCACTACCACCTCCTGCCGCCCCCGCGCCGCACCGCGCCGCTTCGTGCGAGTATACGCGAGAGAAATATGGTAGAGTGGAAGGTTGGCATACCGCGGTGAGCAGCCGAGAAAGAAACGATGAGGAGAGACGAGAGGAGGTGGCGGAGGCGGTGGTGTGTAGTAGTATAGTAAAGTGGAACAGTGACAGCCATCTGCGGCAGTAGACAACGAGAGAGAGAGAGAGAGAGGCGGCGAGAGAAGGCAAGACGGAGAAAGGAATCTATTTTATTATTCGGGGTAAGCCCCGCCAAAATGAGTATGACTAAACAGAAATCGTAGAAAAGAGAAAATGCTCGTAATGATAACAGCAAACGCTAGGATATTGTCATTTGACGACGTCAAGTAATAAGATAAATAAAGGTTGGTGGTATTTTTAAAAAAGTTGCCTGAAAAAAGCATAATATCGCAAAGTAGGTGTTCGAGTATGATAAAAAGATATAAAGCTTCCCCAGTTGGTTTTTTATGTTCTTCTTTAATTGTGCGGAAAATTTTCATCAATAAGTGAATTTTTTGATCAATTCAAATTTTTTTAAGCAAATGTGCATTAAGCTTTTTCTGACACATGACATAATTTTTTCTTAACCTATCAATGTTAGTCGTATAAATGTGTGTTATATTAATAAATTTATCTATATATATATATAATCGACGTTCCGGTTATGACAGACAATGTTGAAAACATTGCAAGATTATATAGATAGTAAAGTGATTAAGAGAGAAATGAATGGAAAATACAAAGGAAAGAATTATACCTAACTGAAAATTAGTCTGATGAGAACAAATTTATTTAAGTAAGAGAAATTCTATCATTGTGTATGTCAAAACGAAGAGAGAAAAGCATTATATTATATAATTATTATACATATATAATATTAAAAAAAAAATATATTTTTTTTTATTTTATTTTTCATTATATCACGGAAAAAGCGATTTTACTGAAGTATCTAAACATTTAGTTAGATCTGAAAATAATTTTGTTGGATTATCAAAATAATTATGTAGAAATCTCAAGCATGATGAACCAATACTACTAAAAATTTTGACATTCGAGCAATGAGTTTGAGTGTCCTACATAAATATTTTGATAATCCAACAAAATCATTTTAAAATCTAGCTAAATTTTTAAAATCTCCAACAAAATCGCATTCTTTCCATGAATATAAAAAACTTGTATTATATATAATATTATACATATATACACATATATAATTTCCTGTGTAACGTATTGACGATGATTTGCTTCTTTCTTTCTTGCTTGGTTGCTTTCAGTCCTCGGCATTTTTTCTTCAGCTTCGCGTTCTCTTACGGCGCCTCCACGCGTAATTCCCTCGAGATCTTCGTCGTCCGTCGTTGATCCCACTCTCTTTCTCTTTCTCTCTCATCTCATCTCCTCTTCTCCTCTTTCCTCTCCTCTCCTCTCCTCTCCTCTCCTCTCCTCTCCTCTCTCGTCGCTTCTCTTTGCCGCGTGGCCCGGCTCAGTCGACCCACTACTATTCGCCCGATTCGCTGCCGCTCGTTTCTTTGTGCCTGCCGGAGCAGTTTCAGGCGCAGGTAGCATGCCGGATCTTTTTCCTCCTTCGAACAACGCGACGCACGTGTGCGTGCGTTCGTGCGTGTCCTCGCAGCACGCCACACAAGCAACTGCGCATGTGTCAGTTCGGCAGCATCACAGCAGGAACATACTTGACACGTCCTCTGACGAGAAAATACTTTCAATAGTATTTTCGATAAGTATGTTGTTTTAAAAAAAATTTTTTTGGAACTTGGAAAACACACCGAGTAAAATTAACGGAGCAGTTGTTTGAACATAGGATGATTCGCGAACACCGTATTATTAGTACTTACTATTACTAGCTTTATTAATCTCTATTGGTATTACGCAAGGTGCGAATCGATTATCAGTTGAATGATAACGCAAGAGAGACCAAATGTCACAATACTTTCTCGCCCTTGATATTTTTATCTTTTATATAACAAAAGTAAAATATTTTATAATCTTGAGAAAAAATGTTTACATGCCTTTCTAAGTGTCTTATTTTGCAATCTTTGCGTTGCATCATCGTTACGCAATAATGGTAAAACGAGAAGATTACCGGAAAGAACGAAAATGTCAAAAAGATAATATCCTGTGTATCTACATTTTCATCTACATTAGTTATAAATAAAAACCACGCGACTAACGCGAGAATTATTTATATAGAGACATATTGTTTTATAAAATACCAGTTCTCGTTTTTCTTTCGTTTAATGATGATAGAAAGAGATCCCCAAGAGATGAAAAGAATGTTGCCGACAAGATTAACGTTTGAATTTCTATTAACCCTTAACTCCAGACTTTGAAGCTCGTAACAGCCAGCTCATCGTTTGCGGATATGTAATAGTTTATCAATCTCCTCAAACTGTAAACATGTTTCCGCATCGCGTATAGAAAGAGAAACATCCAAAGAGATGAATAAAGGAAGCCTGGAAAAGCTCTCGGAAGCTTGCTTCCTATAAAGCAACTTTTGCAAAATTAGAAGATTACAATTCTTGACTTTAAAGAAGTTTAATATGCGTACATCACATGTACGCAGTTTTGGAATACTACCAACTTAACAATTAAATGCAAGCGTGTCAGCAAAATTAATAATAATTTACATCACTAATGTTAAATTACTCCCTCAACAAAATATTTAACGGTTTGAAAATCAGGACGAAAATACAAAAAATTTCGAAATATTATTGGAAGCGTCAGGCAAAACATGAAGTTTTGTCTGGAAATCAAAGAAAAGTTATGAAATTTTAAGATAAGGGTTTGTGATCATCCTGCTTTTGAACAAAATCGTGTAGATCCAAGGATAGATGTAAATCAGCCAATGCGAGTCAACACAGGTTAGGCGCGTGTGTGAAATCATATACCTACTTTATTCTTGAGAAAAATTGACAAACGTTTCAACCCTTTCGATTGGGTCTTCCTCAGTGTAAAAATAAAAATAAAATCGGTGACGTATAAATTTAATATAAAAGATGCGATGCGAAACAAATTGAAGTATCGTTAACATATATTCATAAAATGATAATAATGCTTGCTGTCTATCGTTATCTAACAAAATACTCAAATCTAACATTTCAGATTATCTGTAATTTAATAAAGTCGAATAAGTCATTAAAACATAAATCAAATCAATCGTGTAGTTTTTATCTCCTTTAAAATGCATTTACAATGATTGCAAAAAGTATTTGTACAGAGAAAATATTTTTTAGAAAAACTTTATTTTCAAAAAGTAAATATTATCCAGCGAGAAATGAGTTATTGAATTGAGATGTCGAACGAACGTCAGCGTCATTTCAATACCAATTTGACGTCGATTCGACGTTTAATTGACGATCATTTCTTGCTGAGTTATTAACAATTTGTTCATAAAGAATAAAATAGACTGTTTCATAAAATTATATATACCAAAAAGAGATGTGTATTAATTATAGAAAATATATTATCTGAAGAAAAATAAGCGAAAATTAAAAGTCGTATTGTTTCGATGCTAAAAAAATATTCGTACAGTCGAGAAGTTTAGCTTCTAAAATCAGGAATGCATGCAAATCTCATTTGTTTATGTTAGAACAGAAGGTACTCATTGTGCATAAAATTGCTAATTAATGTTTGTTTTCTACAAATGAGACTTTATGAAAAATTTCCTTGTACAAATACTTTTTGCACTCACTGTATATAGACCAGTGCGTAATGCGAGTCCGCAGATCGGCGAGTGCAGTCTGTGGCTGCTGGTCGGCGGCCTCGTGGAATCCTTCGTTCTCGCCAGCTGTTTTTGAATCTGGCCCCAATATCGCCCCCGCGCGAATCCACTTTCAGGCAACGTTAATAGATAATAACGCGATACCTGCCACGATTGTCCCGCGACATCAGTAGCCTTCAGTAAGACGCGACATTGTCAACGATTGTGTGACATTCAGTCCTCGTTGCACGATTGCGTCACGAACAACGTGACGCAAGTGTGTCTTACGATAGTCTGTTACGTTACCATTTGTCTTTGCCCTGTGAACTGTCCTCTTTACCTCATGATCTCGCATATTAATCAAGTAGTCGTGGCATGTCCATCCTTTTTATCTCTGCCTTCACGACAGAATAAGATTACTATGAATTAGCCAGAAGACTTCCTCCAATCAGGGACCGGCCGTAAAAGGGTCACTTTTGATTGGTCCAATATTTTCTGGCAATTCGCGTTAGTTTGAGTGAGATAGCACGTATCTTTTTCTCTTTCGCATCACTGCAGAGAGTGAGATAACACGTATCTTTTCTAATTCGTAGAATTTCGAACATGGACGACACTCTTATAACCAATCTCTGATCCTTAACTAGTACTGTGTGAAAAATGTTACATTTCTAACGTTGTGGATTTATTGTACCCTCATTTATCTATAGTTTCAATTAAAACTAACGATAGAAACTTACAATTAATCTTGCATTAATTCTCTTATTTAAAACGTAATTAATAAACTTTTTACTAAATATTTGATATCTATTCAATGGACCGACGACACCAGTTAAGGATTAAAAGGACCTTATTCGGAAAGTCCTGTTCTCGAAAAATACCGCCTACGAAAATGCTAGAGAAATTTATAATATGCTTTACTATATGCTATAGTATTTTCATATATTTTCAATTTTATATGTGCGATATTTTTCGAAAATACGACATCAGAACTTTTGGTAGACAGAGAGGCAGACTTAGAGACGCGAATCTTATATGCTCAGTTTGTTTTCTCGTGACTTGACGGATAATCAGAATCTTTTTGTGAAACGAGAACATTTGTAAAATTTACGTTGGATGGTGCGATACGCGCGGCTTTGCGTCACCGTCAACTGCGAATGTGTCATTGTGGGATTTCTGTTAGTCATCGCGTGTGCGCGTAGAAGGAGCGGACTTTAAGTGCTCGGGTCTGGCCGTTTATAGCAGAAGGACAACAATTATCGATTATTTTTTTCTTCTTTTTTTTATTTTGCGATCCAAGTACTATATCCATATTAAAGAGTGTACAATCTTTTATCTCTGGGTGTAAGAAAAAAAGGTATTGTAGTTTCTTGCATTGGAAAAAAGGTCTTTGATCATTTAATAACAATTATAATTAATTAAATTGTTAAATCAATATTAACATAATTTTGTTTGCTATTATAACAGCTTGTTGGAATTAGCTTTATTGCAGAATTAAAAGAAAAAGAGACTGCCAAAAATCTCAACATCTAAATCAACTTGATCATCTTTGTGTTCTCAAGACTTCTAATATGCTATAACATCACGCCACGTTGCGCTGGAATAGATAATTTTGCGACATTGCGAGAAATCGCGGAATGCGTTAAAACACGCCGCTTTTATCGTGTCGATTGACGTGTCGGAGAAATGAGCCTAAATTTGTCCGCTGTTATTTTTCGCGATCTGCGAGCGAAAACCGAGGCGAAAACATGTTTATCAGTATCGTGTCGCAGGCTTCGGAACGATCCGTGGAAAGTCGCGAAGCGAGTTGAATGCGCCGGACGAGTGAATCAGTTGTGGCCGGTCGCCAATTCGAGAAAACAGGATGATCGATAGAGCGGAATTGTGCCTCCTCGGCGGTTTGCGGTGGATTTAAAAAGCCACGTACTCTTCATTCGTGGCAACGTCACGAAAATCGTCGTGCGAAACAAAGCAGCTCGAAACGGATCGTCGGACTATCTATCTTTTCAAAAGAAATGTTATCTTCTCTTATCGTCGATATTAAGAAGAAGATAGTACATTCGTGACAATTAGAAGAAGCGTTAAAAATATTTATTACGAATACTTTGGTCAACGAAAGATTAATATACTACACATTCATAATTGTAATATATCATAAGATTATAAGATTTCATATATCATAAGATTTTATATATAATATAATATAATATAAAATGTATTATACATATAATATAAAAGTTTATGTAATAATATACTTTTGATGAAATATTAATTATATAATTATACGATTTTGTAAATAAAAAATGATTAATTGAAAAAAGGACACAACGAAAAAGAGCTACGAGCCTAAAAATTAGTCGTTATGAAATTGTGAAAATATTGATAAGTCGCAGAATAAAAACATGTCATTTCGTTATAATATAAAATTTAATTTGGCGTCAATAAACAATAAAGCATAAACAAAACAAACTTGTTACAATACAGAAGTAAAACGGTGAAGATATTAAAAAATTAGAATGTAAAAATTATAATTCGCTCTCAATCGCAAAACTTATTATAATAAAAGACTCACAGTATTTAATGTAATAAAAACACGCTCGGTATAACTTGAAACTTGTACAACGGTTGTAGTCAGTAAAAATGTGAACTTCTGGACATAGTATGCAGATTAAAACGAAATTGTATCCGTTAAATTTTAAAACGTATATGAAAATATTTTTTAAAAATATAATATTAAAAGTGCATAAAAAGCAAGGAAAAGTATAAAATTATACCAAATTATATAACGAATTCTCATTTCAAAAAATATATAAAATTTCTTACATTTGGAAATAAAAAATATCTAACGCAATTAGAATTTCAAATAGATAACCGGTTAAACTACAAACTGGATTCTATATGCTTATTTTTTTTATATAAGAATATATTTGATGTAAAATATTAATTATGCAATTATGATTTTGTAAATAGAAAGTGATTAACTGAGTTACATAACGAATTCTCGTTTCAAAAAATATAATTACATTTGATAATTTAAAAATACACGGTATTGACTTAAGTGTTAGATGAGTAACCGGGTAAAACTTCATTCTATATGCTAATTCATTTTTTATTAATTTTTGTAGTGATCCTATTGTTTTTCGATTTTTTAGTTAAATTTGTTTTTTATTGCTTTACTATGCGTTGTATTATTTGTACTACCACTAGTGATAATTCAGTCAACTAGGAGGAATTGCGCATACACTCGCGCGATAATCATGCGAGCTAAAGACGACGACAACGCGTGGCAGGAATATGCCGTAAGACTATGAAATTATGTCTATGTGGTTTTTCAATGTATTGTGTCTACGCGTTATGCTTACACGAACGTCTTTTCGCGTACTCTACAGGCCTGCGTAAGCCGACATGTTATTTTGTCATTACGCAAGGAACTGCGTCTCTCTGAATCAATTCACAATTGTGAACAAAATGAAACATGATAATAGGTCTGTTTGCATTGCCTGTATCTTTTGCACCCAGAATCTTCACTTTCTCTTTTTTTCAACGCTCGGTATATCGTTTTAATTTTTTTGTTTAGTTTAATTCTTATATAAAATTGCGTTTTCCTGTATACTTATAAAATTTGATGAGAAAATAACATTACGAATTAAATCAAATTTTGAATATATATTTTTTAACAAAACTAATAAATATTCGTGCAAAAATTCATTTTATCCACTTACTCATTTAAATCCGATAGCATTGCAAATAATAATAGCAATAATAATGATAATAGCATTGCAATTTATCATTTTTTTACCGATCTTTATCAGCAGCTGATATTATACATACATTCGTGGACAATGAGGTTGTAACACTTTTTTTTTAATGGGTTTTAGAATGCAGTCTACTCACCAAGCGATCTTACTTACTGGATCCATAAGATGAGTAGGCTGCATTCCGCAATCCATTAACACGTTAAATGCCGAGCTTATTTTGTTTCACTTTCTGTTTACGTCAAATACCATTCATTAATATCATCCATTAATTTTTTATAAAAAGTATTATATTTTTCACTTATTACTTTAAATTCTTCAAGGACTGACCTCGTCTAAACGAAATATTCATCCTCGGTACGCAGGAATTGCGTAGCCTAAACAAAAAATTGAGCGTCGCAGCGGTTCGTATACATCTCTCTCTCTCAGAAAAGATTTCTATATTCAATTACTATTACTCCTCGGTCTAGAATAAAACAAGATCGCGATATAGAGCTAATCGTATTTATTTTTCAGAAAAGAATATTTTTTTCTTAAACACAATATTCTAAAATCTAGAATAAAGTATTCTTGATCAGAAAAATTTAGGTTACATTCTTCGTCAATGAAAAACTAGGCTCGGCCAGGACTCGAATTCACAGGATCTCTCGTCCCGTGTGTCTCTCATCTGGCGCGCTGCACCACGAGAGCTTTGCTGTCATGATGCTATAGCATCACATGTATAACACCAGATGGACTTATTCTAAACGCAAGAATATATACTAAACCTAAATTTATATGTTATACTCGTTTCAAGACAAAACGTCGATTTCTATTATCTGTATATGATTCTATTATCTGTAGGTATGATTCTGGTAAAGCTTCCGTATCATTTTGTCTATTAATGTACGACCGAAATATCCTTATAAAACTATCAATTAAAAAAATGTTTCCATATCTATTCATATAGTTCATAGTAAATCGTCACTTTACATTGTTTGCTATTGTGTTGTATTAACAGTTTTCTTTTTCTTTCGCTTTTATGTTTATTCCGTGTTACCTATGGTGTAACTATTGATTAGTTGCGCTTTCGAGCGACGGATGCCGGATCTGGAGTGGCCTCTGTCTATACCTGGCGAGTACCCGGCTAATAGCTAAGATGATCGAGACCCACGTGATACCCAAAATATCTACTCCTCTATACCTGTAAATAGCTGTTTACATTACAAATAGGTACATCGCACCTATTACTTAACTAAATGATAAACTATTTGCCAATGGATATAATAAGTACGACTTATGTTCGTTTTTTTCCAATATATAGTTTAATTTAAATCTCTCGGTTTAATTAACTCTTCATTTTTTTCTAGTTCTAAGAATTAGAAAAAGATGAAGAGTAAGTTGAACCAAGATTAAAGTTAATCTATATTGGTAGAAACAGACATTGCGTGAGCTAGCAACGAGAGTGGCCATATTTGTCGAAGGATAAATATTGAGTGAGTCATTAGACATTTTTTACCGTTACGGCGGTATCGAATTTCTTTCCTATGTATAAGCACTCGTATTAGTTTTTCGTTTACATAATTAATTACAATATGATTCACAAATGCTAAAGAATCGATCGACTGCTTGTCGTGAGACTGTCTTTGCGAGGCACGAGCACCTGCGACACTTAAAATATCGGTAAAATATCACGAATATCCTTTCTCTCGCGTAATTTCCGCGTGCGTGAGCAATTTAATTGATCCAAACTAAATCAAATTGCGAATATTTATCTGACAAGAATTTAACGTTGGAAAATAATTTCAGCGCAGTTCATCTCTCCCGAAGCGCGAGAGGGCTTTGCTTCGAAAACAGGGTGGGAAAGCCGGTTCGGTTATCGCGAACGTTGTCAAAATCGATTTTGCATTGTTCGCACATGTTCGAGCGCAAGAACTTAATTTACGTAGTCCACACATGCGTGGGCAAGCTACCATTGTTTACACGCCATGTGCAGCGGTGGCAGCGGACGGCTCGGCGAGACCGGTGCGCGGTATTTCGCGCATGAGGAACGCGGAGAAGGTCGATCCTCTTCGCACCTCGCGCTCTCTCAATCGCGTCCCTGGTCGCGGTGAAAGAAGGGGGAAAAAAAAAGAAAACATTTGCAGCTGCGCGCCCCGTCTCTTTCGCGCGCCGCCGAAATCTACAAAGCGGAACGAAACAACGCAGAGTTAAATCGGTCCTTGCGGGAAACGAACGGTATCGTTCTTGAAGGTGGTATCGGGCGTTCTCCACATCCACTACGCGGTCCAGAAACATTTTCTTCGTACGAGCCTTCTCGCAAAGCACGGCCGTTATCTCTTTATTTTTAGATATCGAAGTGTCCTTCTATCGATTACATGAAAATATTTATAGTAACACAAATTTTAAGTGCACGTCAATACGAAAAAGTGTTACTTTACGAGGGCATTTATGAGCATGACGCGACTGGCACAAATGTACGCATAGTACTTTAATTTAATATACATAATATAATTTAAAATATAACTTAATTTTGAAAAATATACTGCAACATAAATTAATATGAATTAGTTTTACTTTTACTTTTTAGTAAAAATACATTTTTTTGTAGTCACTGGACAGCAGTCATGTGAGAAAGAATTTAGAGGAAATAAGATACAACAGAGACTATCAGCGTCAGGGCTGTTGTGGCTTATTGTTAGGGTTGCTATCCATCCTCTTTTCCCCGGACACCGTTCTCTTTTTTTATGACGTCCAGGGTGTTTTCGAAAGGCGTCCGGGATAATCATGAGAGTCCGAGGTTTTATATAAAAAGGAAATATTTTTTGACTGGATGGCAAAAAAAACTTTGGCGTGTAACTGTAGTGTTGACATTAAAGATTGGCAGCCCTGTATATAGGACGCAGGTTGAGAATAAAATTTATCCGCATATAGTGTAATGCCAGCTGCACACCAGCGCGATGTTCATCGCGCGCGACCTGTAAGATGTTATACTGTAAACATGAATCAATAAAGAAGCGATGTTACTGTGCAATTTGTAAGGAAAAAGCAACTAAATATATGTACTTATAGCGTTTTCGGCCCGGCTAGGTTTGTACCAACCTGGGTTGGATTAATGGCGTTTTGTGCTCTCCTATTGACCTCTATTAAGTCAGCAGGACCGAATGAGCAGGATCAATCCGGACCAATTTAATTTTTTAGTACTCATTTTGTACTAATTTGTACCACCAATAAAAATTTTGTACTCTGTACCTCTGTCAAGCTAGCAGGACCAAATGAGCAGAATCGAAAAAGACCTTTCAAACTATTTAGTGCTCATTTTGTGCTAATTTGTGCTACAAAAAACAATTTTGTATCATATGTCGTTTAGAAGAAACGTGTGGCGCTGCCAGCTTAATATCAAGCTAGCAGGACCACAAGAAAAAACAAAGAAAAAAAGAAAAATAAAAATAGATTTGAATAATACTGATTTTGTGTTAATTTGCGCTATCAAAAAAAAAGTTAATATATTGATCCATTCCTCAAGAACCAACTCCTAACTGAATTAAACACTATTAAGTTCAAGAGCAAAGTACCCTTCGCCATGGGCAGAATCAATCGCTACAAACACAATAAAAACGTTCTAATTTGTACTGCCAAAATATGAAGTTTCAGATTTTGTGCTCGCGCCGTTCCTTCGAAAACTATCTCCGAGCCCTATCAGGCTCAAGATTAAAGTACCCTTCGCCACAAGCAGAATCAGTCGATACTTCCACAATCGATGCGCTATAATTTCAAGTATAAATGCTTAATTAATTATTGTGAACTATACATATTTTTAATTCCGTAATCTGCGCGTCGAATTACTTTCCGATTTTGAAACGTATTCATACACAGAATCAGATAGTATTTTATAATTTTTTATGCTAAAACACGTGTTATAAGAACATTAATAATTATTTAATGGGAATCAGATACAGATATCCGGTATTTCATGCGGACACCATTACCATTTGAATCCCAGGCATCAGGTCCCAAAGTCAGAAACTTCATATTTTGGCGGCAGAAATTAAAGCGCAAGTATTGTGGAAGTAGCAACTGATTCTGCTCGTGACGAAGGTTACTCTTGAGCCTGATAGGGTTCGGGGGTAGTTTTCGAAGGAACGGCGCGAGCACAAAATCTGAAGTTTCATATTTTGAAGAATTGGAAAGAGTAAGGGCACTATAGGAGTCGGGCGCAGAAGACGTCGCGCAAATAATACACTTATAAAGAGTGAAACTTCTTTATTCACTAAACGCGCTTACATGTTTCGACTCATTTTTGAGCCTTCCTCAGAGCAAACACACATTAACACATATATAAAGTAAAAATTATCCTATCATGGTGAGCTCCCCTACATCGAGAATTGAAATGTCAGAATTAAATAAAAAGAAAGAAAAGAAAATGAAAAAGAAGGAAAATATTAAAAATGTCAAATTAAAGAATATAGAAACTAATTTATCGAAAAACTAACCGAAAATAGGGACGCTCACCACGATTACAAAGTACCGTATCGCAAACAATATTATGAATAATTCAAGAACCGGTTCCTGATATGTTGACCAGTCGGTATCAGACACAGTGAGTCACTTTTTTAGTTATTAGCTAGTACTAATGAAAATTGTAAAATGATAAAAAAATTTCGTCAGAAGGACTTATTACTATGTACGAGCGACACCAACTGACAAGACGTGACAACAACTCGAGCTTTTATAGTTTATCTGTAATCGGGAGGTAGACCTTCGGAACCCCCTCCATATCCGTCTGTAGGTTGAGTCCATGCGTTTGTCTTCTGATGAATATCATCTCCGAAATCAATCTCTTCCTGTAGTGAGGTTCCTCGTCCAA
>NW_017300063.1:100353-117247 GCF_001594075.2 Trachymyrmex cornetzi | reverse complement strand
CCTGATGCCTGGGATTCAAATGGTAATGGTGTCCGCATGAAATACCGGATATCTGTATCTGATTCCCATTAAATAATTATTAATGTTCTTATAACACGTGTTTTAGCATAAAAAATTATAAAATACTATCTGATTCTGTGTATGAATACGTTTCAAAATCGGAAAGTAATTCGACGCGCAGATTACGGAATTAAAAATATGTATAGTTCACAATAATTAATTAAGCATTTATACTTGAAATTATAGCGCATCGATTGTGGAAGTATCGACTGATTCTGCTTGTGGCGAAGGGTACTTTAATCTTGAGCCTGATAGGGCTCGGAGATAGTTTTCGAAGGAACGGCGCGAGCACAAAATCTGAAACTTCATATTTTGGCAGTACAAATTAGAACGTTTTTATTGTGTTTGTAGCGATTGATTCTGCCCATGGCGAAGGGTACTTTGCTCTTGAACTTAATAGTGTTTAATTCAGTTAGGAGTTGGTTCTTGAGGAATGGATCAATATATTAACTTTTTTTTGATAGCATAAATTAGCACAAAATCAGTATTATTCGAATCTATTTTTCTTTTTCTTTTTTCTTTTTTTTTCTTGTGGTCCTGCTAGCTTGATATTAAGCTGGCACACGTTTCTTCTAAACGGCATATGGTACAAAATTGTTTTTTGTAGCACAAATTAGCACAAAATGTGCACTAAATAATTCGAAAGGTCTTTTTCGATTCTGCTCATTTGGTCCTGCTAGCTTGACTGAGGTTTGTTTGCCAGTGATGGCCCAGCACTGGTTAACAGTACTTCGGCTGTCATTTGATAGCCAGTCGTTTGCCAGTGATGGCCCAGCATAATTGGCTGACAGAACCTTGGCCGTTAGTAGGCAGCCATTGCGTTGGCCAACCGTTGGTTTCGTTGTCACTACTGGCGACTCTATATGGATTTTTGAAATGGCAACTCTACTTATTGTTAGTGACAAAGACGGATGTCTAGCAATAAGGGGGAAACCAGGCCTCGATTTGAATTTTGAAGCACCCTGATGTGTTTTTCGTATTGTCATTTATTTCTTACAGTTATATTAACTCTTGTCTATAATAAACTCTTCTCTCTGAAAAGAGTAAAACTACTTCTAGTATACTTTAGTTAAGATATAACTTTTTGTCTGTGCAGTGGATTGCTTTACTGCGTATAAAAGATGCGCAAATCTGAACTCATTTTCTGAAAAAAAATATGATAATAAATGGATGCAATATTTTAACTAATAATAATTGGCAGGTGTTTACGTAAATTGCATTAATTTTTCTCAGGAAAACTGCCTCAGCTACTGAATAACTCTTGTCAAGTTCTTGTTTATTTTCTACGCAATATTATAGTTATATAATGAGAATATAATAATATTAATATAAATAAACAGTAACTAGATGAATGTCTAGGGAAAACTGCATACATTTCTATCAGGATTAGAAGATATTTATTAAATTGTTAAAGAAAACAATGCAAGTTTAATACAGGATTTCTTTTAGAAATTTGCTTCGATAATGTGGAAGATTTTCGAAAGAGAAAGGAGTAAACGTACGTTTCTTTGATTTGCGCATTTAATTAAATCACGTTCGAGAAATAACAATTTTCCATGCTCGCATCATATCCAGTCGTGGCTGCACGTGTTAATCTATCCTTGAAGAGATCATCTATCTGTTTGCGACGTTGCATGCGAGTTGCTGCATAGTCTTATCGATCGGCAGGAGGCGCGGTCTAATACTTATGTTAGTTTTTTTTTTCTGTAAAAAAAGCAACGGAATTCCCTCGAGAAATTTCTCGATGCTGAAATTAAAGATACAAAGAAGTGTATAAATGCTTCTGAATAAAAAGAACAATAATGGCACGTTTTTAGAACGAGTTTATTTATTACAGCTTTTTGATCATAATAATTATTTATCGTAAATATTAACCGTTTTATCAATGGCAAGATCATTCTATGAAATTATCGCCAAGCATATGTAAAACGTAAAATTGTGTAAGTACTTTCGGCGATCGATTATTATACTGCCGCAGGAGAGTACTACCGCATTAAAACATCGTGGAGTTATTTATAAGCCGTAATAAGGCTTCTATTTTTAATCTGCACTTTCTACGTCTATTTTCTGCCTCTCTCTCCAACGCGCGGGCATATAATCGGATTAGTTTAAGTATAATACAGCAAGTGTGAAAAAATGTTATTAAAAAGGGCAGTTCTTTCTAGAATGAAACAGTATTTGCATAAGGATAGATTAAGAAAGATTAAAAATGTTTTGTTGCATGAGGAAGCGGAAAATTGCTTTGCGTTGTAGTCGTAATAAACTCAGACATAAACACCGCTACTCAAATTATTTAAAGCGAGCAAAGTGTGTCCAAACGCGAGTCTAATTTATCCAAAAGAGACTTGCGTAAATTATTTAAGTCTAAGCGCTTGAAAATATCCCGCTAATGAAGGTAGTGTAAATTGACCTGAAATACATGCGAAATCTGAGATAAGCGTTTGAGTGATTGCTTTATTCCGACTACAAAGAAAGGGCGTACTGGGCCTCTCAAAAGCGGATTAATTATTTAATCTCAACTTCAAAGAATAATAGCTTGTTAAATAAAATCGTAACTTTTCGTTAAAAGTTTTACTATACGAATAGAACTCGATTTAAGATTTAGATCTTTCTGATGCTTTTGATGGCCTTTTATTAATTAACACTGGAAAAGAGTTTAATAACAGCTACCAAATATATTTTGTTTATTGGTACAATATTTAGTAAATATTTAGTAAATAGTAGTAACCAATTATTTTGTAATAATTAGAAAAATAAAATATAAAGAGTAAAATAAGCATTTAGTTGATCTGGGTTAATATTATATATTAATTGGACTTTTGGATGGAAATTATATATATATTTCACCAAAGCTCTAATAACTGTCATCTAGACTTGATTATTTATTATTATCAAATTTTTTCAATGAAGATATTTAATGAAAATTGACACAACGACGTATTCGATCGACCATGGAAAGATTAATTTTGAGTTTCTCAAAGCGTCTATAGATGAAACTCGTCGAATACGTTCGCGGAATGATCTATTTAAGGCGTCTTGTATATCATAAGGAAGTCGAGATTTATCTGCGACATTACGCTTCGATATGCTCGCGAAATGAGCGCGGCATAAAGCGTCGAGCAAACGGGACAAGGCGTCTCGCGATTACAAACGTGTTTGTTCCGTTCGCACGAATATATTCCGCGCCTGACCTCTCTCCGAAGGCAGCGGGCGTGAACGATAGCGACAGAGAAGCAGAACGATAATATTTTTAGTATAAAACGCACGCTGTAAGAGGAGGGTCTTATTTACGCGGATCTCATTCTAGAAAGGTTCACTTGGCCGAATATTTTAAGCCTCTTTGTCCCACTCTATCGATCTAATAAGGGGAGGAAACCGTACATTTGTTTGACGTTAATATATAAACGCGCGAATATCTTAGACGTACAGCACTTGTTGAAAGCTCCAGGTTATTGACTCCCGCGATGTTCGATCCTTATGAAGAATAGATTTTTCTCGAGGCGCTCTCTCTGTCTACGCAGATACGTTTTTTTTTGTCGCGCGTGGAAATCTCACGTGTCGCATTTCGCGAATAAGATGCGTCTAGGGTAACTCTCTCAATTACTGTGCCTGTCCCTATTATAGGGTGCTTTTGTATATTTCGATAAGTCATAAAGAAAACTAGCACAAATAAATAAGAAAAAATATTTTTTATTAAATTGTTAAGTTAAATTATTAATGCATACAATATCGAAGATAATATTTTATTATTATTTTTTTTTTAGTATTAAAGTATTTTAAATATTTTTTGAAAGATATGAGGAATTTATGTGAATCTAGTAATACGTACCGCAAGCTTGTCAACAAGATTTTAAGCTTGTCCCTATTAACGTGTCCCGCATTGGAGCTGAGAACGTTGTATTATGAGTGTATACTTTGAAATAAATATAATTGAAATAATGATCTATGTAATATTAACATAAACATGTAGTTTCAATTTATTACCTGTTTTAGTAACTATATAGTATATTAAAATGAGTCAAATGTGGATAGGCACACAAATTGGGGGTACATTAATAGGGCCCATCGCCACTTAGAGGACTCACTAATAAAGAGAAAAACATTTCTATTTTTGTCAAAAGCATTATAAAATTAAATTAAAATTTTTTAGATTAAAGAAATATTATAAGAAAAAGAAGTAATTGAAAAACCGATATTGCAATAAGCAGATAAAATTAAAGCTACAATATTTAATGATTAATTCAGTAATAAGCAAATTGGCTAAAAGGCACATTAATAGACGTGTGTGAAGTTGGCACCTCATCTTTTGGCACCGCAAGTTTTAATAAGAGTTCCATTGGCACCCGCAATAGTTCTATAGTTCCTGATAAGTTTTATAAATAGTTCCGTTGATTTAGCTAAAAAAAATAACACTTAAAAATTTGCGGTACTAACTTCCCGTGGCACCGCAAGATTGAGTAAATCAAATCGAAAACTATGAAATTTTATAGTTCTCGATGAGTTCTACAGTTCCTGATAGGTTTTAACAATAGTTCCGGTCTCTAAGTTATTTTAAATATTAATTAAACCCGCGCTCCAGCACCGCATCGTAAGAGTAAAGTACCTCTTAACAGCCACTTCCAGCTGACTTTTTGGCATTTTTCGATAGTTCTACAATAGTTCCGACGATTTCTATACATTTCGTTCCGAGTTCTGCCCTTTAAGTACTTTTTAATAATTATTGAACCCGCGCGCCAGCACCGCACCACAAGAGTAAAGTACCTCTTAATAGTCAGTTCCAGCTGACTTTTTGGCATTTTCCGATAGTACTACAATAGTTCCGACGATTTATGTAGGTTTCGGCCGGAGTTCCCGCATTTAAGTATTTTTAAACAATTTTTTAATCTGCGCGCCAGCACCGCACTCCAAGAGTAAAGTACCTCTCTGCAGCCTGTCCCATCTGACTTTTTGGCATTTTCCGATAGTTCTACAATAGTTCCGACGATTTATGTAGGTTTCGGCCGGAGTTCCCGCATTTAAGTATTTTTAAACAATTTTTTAATCTGCGCGCCAGCACCGCACTCCAAGAGTGAAGTACCTCTCAGCAGACAGTCCCAGCTGACTTTTGGGAACTTCGGCCGAAACCTACATAAATCATCGGAACTATTGTAGAACTATCGGAAAATGCCAAAAAGTCAGGTTGGACTACCTGCTGAGAGATACTTTACTCTTGGAGTGCGGTGCTGGCGCGGAGATTAAAAAATTGTTTAAAAATACTTAAATGCGGGAACTCTGGCCGAAACCTACATAAATCGTCGGAACTATTGTAGAACTATCGGAAAATGCCAAAAAGTCAGTTGTGACTTGCTGCTGAGAGGTACTTTACTCTTGGAGTGCGGTGCTGGCGCGCAGATTAAAAAATTGTTTAAAAATACTTAAATGCGGGAACTCTGGCCGAAACCTACATAAATCGTCGGAACTATTGTAGAACTATCGGAAAATGCCAAAAAGTCAGTTGTGACTTGCTGCTGAGAGGTACTTTACTCTTGGAGTGCGGTGCTGGCGCGCAGATTAAAAAATTGTTTAAAAATACTTAGAGACCAGATTGTTAAAACCTATCAGGAACTGTAGAACTCATCGAGAATTATAAAATTTCATGGTTTTCGATTTGATTTACTCAATCTTGCGGTGCCACGGGAAGTTAGCACCGCAAATTTTCAAGTGTTATTTTTTTTAGCTAAATCATCGGAACTATTTATAAAACTTATCAGGAACTATAGAAGCTATTGCGGGTGCCAATGGAACTCTTATTAAAACTTGCGGTGCCAAAAGATGAGGTGCCAACTTCACACACGCCATTAATAGGGACAGTTACCCTATACGCATCTCGGCTGCGACGATCGACATGCATTTAAGTATAAACGCCGTTCGCACGCTGCCGATGTAACACGTCAACCGTAACGACGCGCGACGGTACGAAAGAATAAAGATTCTATCCTATATTAAGAAATAATATAAAAAAATGCACGATCTAGGAAAATGCGTGTCGCATCTTATCCACGTGACATCCCCATTGTAATGTTTTACGTTGTGTTAAATCTGTTCTACAATAACCGTATAATCACAGTCGAGATTCACACACTCTTCACTTTTGGTATGAGTTCCTCTCTAAGGAACAAAATCTTACTTCGAAAAAGTGAAAATTTCCCTGCATTCTTTTTCAAAGACTGGCTCAATTTTCAATGTTTTAGAGTAAAGTTTTACTCTAAGAGATTTGGAGAGAGTAGGGGGTTTATATATTTATTATTAATCCTCCGGAATCCGGTGAGTCCATTGGATCCACTCAGTTTTAAATCTCTGTAAAATGTGTACGTACGTGCGCGCGCCTGTGTCAAACACAATTTAATTTTTTTATATTACAACTGTAAATTTGGATTATTTTTATTAAAATATACTTGGTATTTCTTCTTTTTTTATACACACGGAAAAAACAATTTTGCTGAAAGATTAAAAATTTTGCTGGATACACATCGGATCTAAAAATAATTTTGTTGGAATCTCAAATTGGTTATGAAAATATAAAATTTTTTTGCAACATTACTCATTATTTTTTAGTTTCTAACATAATTATTTTGATGAATCAAAATTATTTTTACATCTATATTTAGCTGTTTTAGAGACTTCAGCAAAAGTTCTTTTCATGCAGAAACCGAGAGCTATTACATATTTTGGATTTACTGCCATAATTATATCTGTTATTTTCAAAATTGCATTGACGTTACAAGCTAGTTACGTGTAAGGGTATTTAAAGGATATGCTTGAAAGATCTGAATTATTTGACTCTTTTAGACTTTAGACTGCACACTCTATTTGCGTAATCTATGTGGGCTTAAATAGAGCACGCATTTACGCCTGCGGTAGATTCTTTATTCATTCATCGTAATCTACGGACAACGGTACCACACTTTCTCCTGCTTGTTGTATTTGTTTTACCTTATTACTCGTAATTTATATCGCGATACTCTAAAAAATACCTAGATTCTATTATCGAACGTTCTAAGTTCCGCCGAACTGTGAGCGCGATCCGCGGTTGTGCTATTTTTCGCGCTCTGTGTTTTCGCGATTACACCAAGTGCGTGTCCGTTAGTTTAATTTATACAAAAAGTCGGGAATATACCGCTACGAATATAAAGGCAGGACGACGAAGGCGGATGCTCGATGTTGCGCGAAACATTCGCGTTACGTTCACCAAGTATACACTCGCCGTATCGGCTTTCGCACGTCCCAGAGTTTCGATTCTAAATCTCGCGATGACACGAGCACGGGCACGTTATCGCAGTGCAAGGCGGCTGCCTTTTTATCGCCGAGCGTAAAGGTCAGCGACACGCATCGGATTGAATCGGATCGGGATCTTGAACGAAAACCCGTTAAGCTCGCTCGGCCGCGCTCCGTGTAATGAGCTCCGCTCGCGTCCGCGTTCCTCTCGGCTTCCGCTTGTCGGGGCGCGAATTTCGAGGGATATTGCGAGAAGGAGAGGAAAGGAAATTTTCACATGCCTCGGTAGCATCGAAATCTGTATTCAGCGAAAAATATGTACCAAAATCTGTACCGGTCTAGCTCGCGCCCGCATGTTCGTCGCAAACGAGACCTCGAGCCGAAAAGGATAAACCATATTTGCACTTCACTGTGTCGGATGAATACCAAAAACTTACGTAATTGAGCTGCAAGTTTTATATTCGTTCAAAATTTTTACAATTAAATAACGTTTATTATATTAATATATTTATTTGAAATTGTGGCTTTTTAAAAATATTCCTGAATATTTTATGATTGAGATTGCCGCAAAACTGGAAATTGGAGAAATTGAAAACGGGCGGAAAAGTTAAGGAATTTTGCAAATTTTTTTGAAAAATAATTCTTGATTTAAAAAAATTTAATATGCATACATCACACCTACGCAGTTTAAGAATACTACACCGTCTTAACAATTAAATGGAAGCGATGTTATAGCTGCATTAATAGTGATTTCGGGGTTATCACAGATCTGGAAAACCGGGAAAAATCAGGGAAATTGAAATTGGTCATGGAAACCGGGAAAAGTCAGGGAAAAATGTAAAAAAGTCTGGAATTTCAAAATTTGCTCACAATTTCCTTAAACTACTGCTGTTCCAAATAATTGTTATAATTTTAAACGATTTTAACAAAATAATTCAAATATATATTTTATTCTGTATTTTTATTTAATCCCTCTTTTTCGTCGTAACTGCATTCTTTTTTTCAAAACTAATTAATTTTTTATTGGCTTGAATTTGTACCAAAAATTTTACTATGTTACTAAACTTTTTTTGCATTTTTAATAATATAGCTTTCCTACAATCCTTGAGTCTAAATGTTCAATGTTACATATTTTATATTAGTCATGGAAAATTTTCCATTTTCATCTGGAAAACCTGGAAAAGTCAGGGAATTTTAAAATTCATTTTCTGTGGCAACCATGGATTTACATAGCTATGTGAAATTGCTCTCTCAATACATTTGATGGTTTTCAAATTTAGTTGAAAATACAAAAAATTTCAGAATATTATTGAAAGTATCAGGAAAAATTATGAAACTTTTCCCGGAATTCAGGGAAAAGTTATGGAATTTTAGGATAAGAATTTGTAACAATCCTGAAAACGTAAACTAAAAAAGCTCCAATTTTCTTCCTCAACCATAACTAATGATTTGTAATAAATACTCAAATATGCTTTTATGATGGGAGATTATTTTATTTTATTGCTTTCATGTGGTAAATTCTATTCTATTAATTTTACGTTTCTACTTAAAATTGAATTGGATAGAATCACGAAGGTGGGTACTCTACTCTTAGCAAAGTCGTCAGGGATCTGTCAGTTTCTGATACAAATATACATATGTATATTTTCTTATCTCAATAGTTGACTTATTTGTAACCAAGCGTAATCGCTTAATTGTGTTGATTACAGTCTCCTCTAAAATATTCTGCCTTTGAGCTTGGTTAAAGTTTAGGAAATATGATCGTATACCGAGAAAAAATTGAAAGTTGCCGATGCTTTTACTAAAGAGTGCGTAAATAATGTGGTTATGGTCATAGAATAGAAGTGAATGTGAAATAGAAAATATTCGTAATTATATTCACAAATATATTCATTTAAACCGAATAAAAAGTATTTATTCATTTTCCATGAATAAAAAAAATTATATTCATATACTCATTTTCATATTAATTATTCATTTACTTTATTTATTCGAGTATTGGATATATTCATCGAACACACTTCGGACTTGGTTACAACGAGCGGATTTAGGAATTACGGTGGGGAGATAACGTCTGTTTTGACAAATTGTCGACTAAGCGAAACTCCATTTTTTAACCAGGCACATACAAGATCATTCTTGATAAATTCAACGGTCACGTATATACAGCGTTATCAATATACCGCGATAAAAATGTTTGCCTGCAGAAGAGGGCATCAATTTCCATAACTAGAATACTAATAAAGAAAAGAATGTAAAATTTACACAGAAGTAGATATTATTAGACACCACTTGTCCTGACCGAATATGGCCTTCTTTTTAATTGTGTTTAAAAAATGAACATACACGGCAGATATGTTACGAGTTACGACATATTTAAAAATATTTATTATTAAAGACATATATTTAAACAGAAAAATTTTAGAATATAATATTTAATGTAATTAAATAATACTTTATACTGTATTAAATCTGACTGAAATTATAATTATAATTGTTAAATTTTTTAATATAATTAAGTTTATTACATTAATATTGAATATAATATTTAAATATAGTATATACAATAGGAGAGATCGGGACACCATGAGTCACAAAAATTCAAACTCTTAAAAACGCATCTAAATATAAAAATTTTTAGTAGTATTATTTTTTTTAATAAAATTAAAGCATAATGTAGAGAGATAATCCTCAGATGTTGATGGTTATCTTCATTTTATTTCATTTCGAATGTTCCGGCTTACTTTGGAGTAGTTTGTTATGCAATTTTAAATGACACGTCATGTCGTATATACACGAAATCATAACCGCAGAAGAACGATGTGTATCTAATGTACAGTGTAACATTCTTATCTAATTGTCTGATTGTGAATCGTTTTTCTGAGCTTCTTTTTTTTCGTTTCACATTGAATGTAATGAATGCTGCATTTCTGCCAATCTGCAAGTAACTTGCTCTCAAGTGACGAATTTTGATTTTGTATTTACTGATGAAGACTCCAAAGTGAGCCGAAACGAACGTTCGAAATGAAATAAAATGAAGATAACCATCAACATCTGAGGATTATCTACTTCTCCTATCACTTCGCTTCTACAACAGCGTACGACTCATTAAACATTTTTATTATTTTATTATTTTTATTTGATTGGTTAAGATTGAGAGTCCTTATTTATATTTATATTTATACATTTAATTTAATTGTTATATAAAAAGTATAATGCATATTTTAAAATTTAATAAGTATACTTTTAGTACATATATTTTTTGTACTGTCCCGTTTCACATCATGAATATTTAATGTATGATCCATGGGACCCCAATTATACATTTAATAGAAAACTATAAAAAATATAAATGTTAGATTATTACTTGTAACGTATAGTAAGTTGAGAAAAGATGCGCACAGAAACTTGCACCTTATCTTTACATAGGGTATATACTCCGGTATATACGCCGCACCTATCAAAAACTTAATTTATTAAGTATTAGAATCTTTTTATTTGTTAATTTATTAAGTATTATTTACTATGTTTAAAATAAACGAACTATATCAGTAAAAACTTTGTACTGTCTACTACTATGAAAAAAATATTAGAGAAATCCGAAATATTGAGTTTTCGTATTAAAAAATAAACTTTTTGAAATCTTGCATTTTTGCTATATATGTATATAGATAATGGGTGGGATATATGGCAAAAATGCAAGGATTTCAACAAACTAAACAAAGAATACGAAAGCAAAGCACTTGTATTTTGCTATACAACATGCTTTACTATTCCTTTACACGGCATGTATTGCGAAATAACCACTAGGTCTTTTACACGCCTTACAGTAATCATTTTGTGTAGATTATAATTTATGATGATGCTACTTGTTACACACACAGTGACAAATTGATTCAATAATTTTATTAATATTAACAGTAAGAAGCTGAAATTATAACTCAATACTAATATAACATAAAGTTGCGAAAAAATTACCCCCATTCCTTCTATTTTTTTCTGACTTCCGCGGCGTAAATCCCAGCGCGGCGTATATACCGGAGTATATACCTATGTATCTTCTATTACAAAAACAATATTAAAACATTTTTACGCGGTTAAAAAGTTACTATTGCACCACGAAAACTATTAATGATCGATGCTTTTCGATACAATGGAATTTAATCTGCCATGCATCTAGATAAGAAGTATGGGTAACGATGTAAGAGTCGTATTGTACCAGTAGTATTAATTGAAACATTTTAGATTGTTGTATGTTAAACAATCGATGACCCATGGTGCCCCTGTTCCCCCTAAATATACATATATTTGAATAGTTATATATAATTGAATTTTTTACAAATTTAACATTTTAAGTATAATTAAATAATTTCTCGCGTAATATATAATTCTTTCGAGGTGTGGATGCGTCCAATCGTCCTTATTATCGAGCAGTTCGATCAAATGATCGCGCAATCAATTGCACAATTAATATGAGGATTAGACCCTGTTAATCTTCTCTCGCGAGAATCCGCCGCAAAATTTATTCGCGCGGCACGAGCCACGTTCGCCACCATTCGCGTAAATGCCGACGTGGGAATATTCGGCGCTCGTCGTTTTAACAATCATTTGAAACCCGTATATTAATCGACACACGTCTCTTCCGACGATCCCGAGTGTGCGTATACGACGCGTTTGGAAATCGTGAAGTTGGCCCCCCCGATATTTCAAATGGTGTTTTCACCTCTTTAATCGACGGAACTATTTCTAAAATTGATAGGGAACTCTAGAACTCTTGAGGGGGCAACCAGAACTCTACTTATTTTTTCAATTTTTGAAAAAAGTGGGGCCAGCTTCACAGAGGTTACGACGCGTGTTTAACATTTGCGTGTTTAACAGTTGCTGACAGACGGTAATATTGCCATAACTCTCAAAAGAATTATAAGAGAGCGAAACGGATGACCGGTAAATAAGTTTATGAATGCTGATATATTCCGATAGTCAAGCACCTTCTTTCGATACCGATTCGACATGGCTTTTATTAATTTTTTTATTTTGAATTTTATTTTGTTGACTTTGAAGTGGGTCGCGTGGGTGACGTATATATCTCGGTCTTTTTATATCTCGTCCTGTCGCTGTCGATGAAATCAAGTGATCTCCAATGTAATTTCACGCTGAGCGCAAAAATAGGCATGGCATGCCAGAGATGTACTTAAGAAAATACAAACGTTATTTTAACGAAATTGCTCTTTTGAGCTCAGACGAAGTCGAAAGTTAAATATATTCTTCTTATTTGTATTTTTATTTTTTTCAGATTCTTAAACGCGTTTTAAAAATAGTGGTAGTTTTATTTTCCCACACTTAGAAAAATGTTCTGCTTAAATCTCAACAGAAAGACTCAATAGGATGACATTTTGGTGAGAATAGTAAGAAGCAAAATTTCTGATAATCGGAAATTCGCTATTTGCAGGTTTCACTGAAATGCCATTCTTGGATCGTTTTGTTGGTCAGAACATTTTTCTCAGTGTAATACGGAAATAATAATTGTAAGATTGACACTAATTGTAAGTAACGCAAGGCTATCTCTCTCCCGAAAGAATCATTTTTAAAGAAATTATAATAATACAAAAAATTGAGCGAAAACGGACAATAAAGAATCAACATGATAATTAGTGTACGTTAAACAAACCATTTGTAATTATCCTGATGACATTGGCAATCAATACGATTATTCCGAACACATTTCGGATAATTTTTAATTATACACAATATCAGACTTAATTATACAATGTCAGATTATCAAGAAACAGATGGACGTTAAAATATAACCGTCAGTCCTGAACAACACTCATTTTGCGGATACATCGCCCAAGTCGATATCACTTGAACGATCTCGTGATCGATGCAAGATGCATATATTCGCCAAGGCCGCGGAGTTTCGCCTTTTTCCTAGCCGCGGTAGCACCGCGGTTTCGCAATGGGAATTATATCGTCGTGGTCGCTCGCCATCGAAGGAAAACGACAGTGCCGTCTATAGAGACTCCCAATGTGGTCGCGAGCACGTTGGGAGTCTCTATGCAGCTATAAAGGCTGCTAAGGGTGGGTAGAGCGGGGCGTTACGCGTACAGCGTAATTTCCCGGTGCAGTCAGTTGCACGGAATGCAGAAACTTAATGCGAGAGCGCTCGATCGATCGTTCATCGAACAACATCGTGATGATATCCTGTTTTCGTCAACGACACTTGACATCCGTTTTCTGTAGCTGAACTAGTGTACACTTTTAGAACTTAAAGTGAAATTGATATATTGTTTAATATTTAGCGAAAGTGAGAAGGAAAGTTCTAGTTATACAGTCTAGTGCAGGAATAAAAACGATCATCTTTGAATTTTTAGTATTTGTCGTTTGTATTTAGCGCTGAATTTTATGTAGAAAAGATTTCAGAAAGGACTTTATGTGTTAACTTCTAAGTTGGTGGATGGAATAGCAACCCCAGTACCCAAAGTTTAATTTTCTTTAAAACTTTGTTGTTAAAAAGGAAAAATAAAAAATATTTCCCAGATGTGTGCCTAGAAGTCTCAAAGTTCATTATTTTTACATTCCTTTATTTCATAAGGGTATAACTAATGTAAATTTAATTAAACTATAATATTAGAGCAAACTATTAGATATTAAAGGAACAATAACAATCCCCAATTCCTTTAGAAAAATAACGTGTTATTATTTTTAACTTCCTGGTGTATTAAAACGTAAAGCTATTTTTGAAATTAGTTTCAAAGAAACAACATCCATAAACGTAGACATTCACAAAGTAAATAATAAACTAAATTTGAGTTAATTTTAATACATTTTCTTGAGTTAAATTGTTTGTAAACCCCATTTAGTTAAATTAATGATACATAAAAACAGCGACGAGATCTATAAAAATGATTAAAAATAACTCAAATTGGATATTATTTGACATTATGAATTTAACAAGGTAAAAAATATAACTATAAAGTCGAAATTAAAAAAAAATTGTTTTGATCATCCATCTACTGACCAACTTGCGTATTTTTAGACCACCTATCTATTTAAAAGTTAAAAGAAGCAACTTAAAACAGTCCAAACAAACATCGAGACATTTAAATTCACAACAAAATGTTTTCGCCTCAAGTTTATAAATACAGCAGACACGATATTTCGACAATTGAAATATTATTTGATCTTGTGCTATATCAGCCTAGTATTCATCGACAGTTATTTGACTTCCGCTTGCCTTGTTGTTCAAGTCACCAGTAAATATAATAAATATCATCTGATGATAAACGAACGAGAGACCGCTCCGCATACGTGAACTGCGCGATAAGGGGGTGGAAGATAAAGAGGGGGCAAAACCTGGCAAAAAATGGCTGAGATATGCTCAGACTTTTTACCTGGCCGATGTCCGAGGACTGAGGAGTATAACGAACACTACGAACGTACAGATTCGGCGGCCATTCGTCAAGGCCCGAGATAATGGCGGGACTTTTGGCACTCGAGGAATGGCCTAAGGGTGCAATAACCCGGGTGCGCGACGGATGCACCGGACGTTCTGGCACTAGGCATCGCCTGTCGCTGGTCGCTGGTCGTCGCCCGTTGTCGTCTTCGTCCCCCCCGCTTTGGTTTATATCTGAAGTCTGAACGGTGCAGTGCAGCACACTCTTCACGCTTTCGTCGATGACGTTAGAGATGTCGCGAACCGCGTGGTAGTACGCTCTCCATTTCGCCCCCGTCCTCGGCCCCGACTCATTTTCTGGGATCATATATCGTCCTTTTTACGTGTGAAAAGTACAAAGAGTGGAGAATGACGATTTTTTTCCTTTTATATTAATTTTTTTTATATTAATCAGATATACTGAAGATAGCTCGAAAGTAAGCTGAAACACGTCTTATCTTATCGAAAACTGTAATAAACTTCTTTTTCGCAAGAATTACCGAGATAAAACTCTCATTAGCCCTTCTTTTGTTGTTTTGTTTGTTGATATTTTCGAGAGTTATTATTATCAATTTTATATTTTCTTCTTTTGGCAAATTCAATGAAATGAAATCATCCGGTTTTAGGAAGGTTGAACTCGAGATCGCGAAAGTGACCCAAAACTATAAGTAAGCCTTGAACCTTAACAAATTGATGAATCATAGTCGAATGTGAGAAAAATAATCGCCTATGATTGGTCAGTTTCTTAAGGCTTACAACTTACTACATTTAGAGCGAGTTTTTCATTATCGGTTAGCTTGTGGTGTAGATTTAATCTCACATAACTTTATGATAATGTAAAAATTGTATTTTTCTAGCTGTGATTAATCATCAAACTAATAGTTTTGTAGTGTGTGGTAACTTTAAAAGTTATTTTCTATAAAACCACACATTAGTTTAGTAATTAATCATAGCTAAAAAAAAACACAATTTTTACATTCCTTCTAAATGGCATGTGGTAATAATAATAAAATTATTCTTTGTAGCACAAATTAGCACAAAATGAGCACTAAATAGTTGAAAAGATTTTTTTCGATTCTGCTCATTTGGTCTTGCTAGCTTGACAGAGGTAATTTTAATAGCGTTCACGCTGATTTTAGAATCCAGCGTAAATCGGAGTAACATATCGCCTTACTTATATACGGCAAGGTCTCGTTTCTTCGATCGGTCCAACGAGCGACGGTAACCAATGGAAACGGGGTTTGCGATATCCGGCGACATTACCGGGAGTCGTGCGGTCTAATCTTCTAGGTCGGTGTTTTCTTATCGCGGTTTTTTTTTTTTTTTTTTTACGTGCCACAAGTCCAAGCACAATCACGATCGCGTTATCGCGGCACCGTCAATGCCAGCCAAGGTCGTGGATTTGTATCACGACTCGCGTTATTGTCTCGTTGCATGCGCGCTTACATACGCTATCGCGTTATAATCGTTCATGGTGTAGGCCAATACCGGAAGCTATCATTGTATATCATAATCGCTGCAACCCCGCGCTCGGTGAAACTTCAGACACACCGAAAACGATGAATTGAAGGCTATTCATAGTCCGTTCTTATTTCAACATCATCTTAAGTAATATTTAAAAATGTTAATATTCTTCCGTGATTGATTCGTGACATCTTAAGATTGTACTTAAGACAATCTTAAATATAAAAATCGATTACGAATACCGACCGAAGTGAGTTGGAGCTGGTCAAATCGCTTTGACGGCTAACTGGTCGATAATGAGATATTTTTAGCCGCGTCACTGCGGATAATTTTCTTTTTATAAGAATAAAAAATCTTAGCGCAAAAGGAATAGAAGTAGTGTAGAGCTGAAATAGACAAAAAAATAGCTGCAGGTTATTTATGGTTAGCCTTTATTTATGTTAAATTAGACGTGATGTATACAGTAGATTATTATGTTTACCCCTTAATTATATCTTACAGCGTTAAAATTAAACAATGTACAGATACGCGAACCAAAATGGGATGAGAAAGTTCCGTTTCAATCTGACCGCACGAAGGATAATGTTAGAGATAAGAATCGATTTTTGATAACATTGCCCCATTTTCTTCCATTTGCGTTCCGTAATGCCCGTGTCACACTACGGATTGTGAACGCGGATCGGA
>NW_017300063.1:86462-99528 GCF_001594075.2 Trachymyrmex cornetzi | reverse complement strand
CCCTTCGCCACGAGCAGAATCAATCGCTACTTACACAATAGAAACGTTATAATTCGTGCTGCCAAAATATAAAGTTTCAGATTTTGTGCTCGTGCCGTTTCTTCGAAAACTACCCCTAACCCCTATCAGGCTCAAGAGTAAAGTACCCTTCGCCACGAGCAGAATCAATCGCTACTTACACAATAGAAACGTTATAATTTGTGCTGCCAAAATATAAAGTTTCAGATTTTGTGCTCGTGCCGTTCCTTCGGAAACTACCCCCATCAGGCTCAAGAGTAAAGTATTCTTCCCCACGAGCAGAATCAATCGCTACTTACACAATAGAATTTATATTTTGGCAGCACATATTATAACGTTTAAGAGTAAAGTACTCTTCCCCACGAGCAGAATCAATCGCTACTTACACAATAGAATTTATATTTTGGCAGCACATATTATAACGTTTCTATTGTGTAAGTAGCGATTGATTCTGCTCGTGGCGAAGGGTACTTTAATCTTGAGCCTGATAGAAGTCGGGGGTTGTTTTCGAAGGAACGGCACGAGCCCAAAATCTGAAACTTTACATTTTGGCAGCACATATTATAACGGTTCTATTGTGTAAGTAGCGATTGATTCTGCTCGTGGGGAAGAGTACTTTACTCTTGAGCCTGATAGGAGTCGGGGGTTGTTTTCGAAGGAACGGCACGAGCACAAAATCTGAAACTTTATATTTTGGCAGCACAAATTATAACGTTTCTATTGTGTAAGTAGCGATTGATTCTGCTCGTGGCGAAGGGTACTTTACTCTTGAACCTAATAGGGTATAATTCAGTTAGGGGTTGGTTCTTGAGAAATGGATCAATATATTAACTTTTTTTTGATAGCACAAATTAGCACAAAATCAGTACTATTCAAATCTATTTTCATTTTCCTTTTTTTCTTTTTTTTTTCTTGTGGTCCTGCTAGCTTGATATTAAGCTGGCATCGCCACACGTTTCTTCTAAACGGCACGTGGTACAAAATTGTCGTTTGTAGCACAAATTAGCACAAAATGAGCACTAAATAGTTCGAAAGGTCTTTTTCGATTCTGCTCATTTGGTCCTGCTAGCTTGACAGAGGTCGACGACACGACATTTGCGATACAGCATATAATGTTGCAAATTGAATCCGTAGTCCGTACCATGGTCCGTAGTGTGAACGAAGAATCCAAATCCGACGATCCGCAATCCGTAGTGTGACACGGGCATAATAGCCCATTTTACTGTCTCCCTTCTTTAGAAAAAAAAAATGATAGCACTCGGGACTCTGCGCTTCCGCTCGTTGCTCGAGCGCGGCTTTTTATCACGTGCGTTTACACGCACGCGTGTTTATTTCGGTCGATTTCCGCTCCGCGGTAGCGGTTGCATCAGCGGCCTCGCGATAGTGGCGTGCGTGCGTGCGTGCGTGCGTGCGAACCGGGTTCGCGCCGTTCGCGGTGGACTTTGATTGTCAGAAATACAAGACGCAAACTTCGGCGGAACGTTCTCCTTTTCTTTTGACACATTGAACAAATTATTAAATTTTAATAAATATTTGTTTGTGAATAGTTCTATATAAATATTTATTAAATGTAAATAAGTACTTTTTGATACAAAACCATTAATCTGATTTAACTTCATCATTTTTTATTGACTAAATGTTTATTTACTGTAAGTAGATATTTATTTAGATCTCTTATTCAAAGAAATACGGTAAAAAGTACAGTATTATTTTACATGCTGGTTTAATAATACGTCCTAATAATAACTTTCCCTTTAAATATTATCGTTTTATGAATCATCCCAACGTTTTACTGATTATGATTCTTTCATATTTTATTACGTTTTTAATCTCTTAGTTTATTTTCGTAATTTAATGGCTGAAGATGATTAATTGTAAGCCAAGTCGAAACTTCCTATACACTGTACATTATATATATGTGTATATATATATATATAGTAAAAAATTAGTTTTAATTTTTACTTCTTTTCAACAATAATTTTTAAATGTAATAAATTTAAATAAACCTAATTATTTTTGCTCGTATGCTAACTTCTATCATCACTTTTATTATTTTCCATTCTTCTTTCTTTTCTTCCTTTTTTCTTTTTTTTTCATCATCATCGCCTTGATATTTTCTATACATTGTACCATTTTAGTCCTCTTCTATAATTAGCCGTGTAGAATCTTATTAGTAACTTGGGTTTTTAACCTTCAATACAGATTTTTATATTGTTACGGACTATATAAAAATCTGAAAAAATTCTTACGAAAGCTCTTTAACTGAGAAACTTTTACCGTAAGAGTTTTTACTGTTTATAGAAGTCAGATTCTATTTTACTTATTTTTTTTATGGATTTAACTCTGAAATGCTGTTGTGAGTGAATTTTCACCATCCACTTTTTGAGTTTAGTACCTATAGCTTTTGGTATTAAATTTTTAATAGCTTAAAATTTGATGTTTGGTTAAAATTAAACATTTAATAAGATTATTTAATGTTGGAAGTTACTTTTATATTTTTTTAAATATAATATTAATTGAGAGTTATTCTAACACCTTTTCCTACCTATAAAATAGACATTTAAAAAATATAAAAAAAATTCTTATTTATTTCACCCAGAGTTAATATAAGAAAAATATGAATAGCAGTATAGGATCAAATTTATCTATTAAAACCTATTACAACATTCACTATACTTTCAAAGTCCAACTTGGCCGGCGGAAGATTAGAGTTGATGCAATCATGTGAAGCGGACAAAGGCCCCGTGGACATTATTCATGAAAAATATCGCATACGAATATATTACAGTACATTTTTAGATATCAAAGGAACAATGAATAATTTAATTCATTAGATTAAATAACATTTTGTTTAAAAAAAGTACATGAGCAAAAATTCGTCAATATTTCAGAGTTAAATTTAGAAAAAATAAATAAAATACAATCCGTCTTCTATTACTATCGATAGTAAAAACTCGTTAAAGTTTTTATCTACAAGTATGCAAGAATTATTTTAACTTCTATGTGTGTCAAAATATAAATTTATTTCTGTTAATTTCAATGTAAACAACAGCAATATGCACTTAATAAATGATAAAATTAGTAAACCTAATAAACGATGAACTTATTAAATTTAGTAAGTAACAATAATAATAAATTTAATACACTTTTTTTAATTATTTAACTTTATTGTTTTAATTAAATTAATGACATACTGAATTGGTACAGTGAATTTGGTAAAATTCACTGTACCAATTCACTGTACCAAAATTTGGTACAGTGATTGGTAAAAATAACTCAAATTAGGTATAATTTGGGACATTATGAATTTATATAGCAGTATATACAGCATTACATATATTACCTATAGATTTTCGTATGCGATATAAATTGAAGAATATAGACCCAGAACTCTCTCTTCTGCGAGACGCGAACTATTAAATCGCGTGTTTTTCGCACCAGCGATCGCACTTCAAGAGGCTTCGAAACGAAAGAATGACTTCGTGTCCGTCGCGATTTATTTAGAAAGCCAAGGGAAACCGATATATAGATCAGGATGTTATGCCGAGGCGAGGCAAAGCGATCGCGACCCAATTCTGTCGACTATTGCATATAAGTATTTTTCATCGACTCTACCACACGACTCCCTTCTCTCCATCTCTTCATGCAGCCCGTCCATCGTATTGCTTTCTTCCATCATGTCGCTTTTTGAAGTGCCAAACTGCTCTCGTTTAACACTCGCTCGAATGAGATATTTCCAACTGGCGCCGATCTTTTTGGCTCTATCGTGCGATATAGTGTGAGTTTCGGGCCTGTCTTCTAAGAATGGTTCACAGATGCGACGAGAAACTTTTTCGTGAGAGAACCGTAACGATTTTACGGAACGAATGCTTTCGTTATATTGCAGTCAGTATAATGAAACCTGCAGTTTCTTAAATAAATTCTACGGAGCCTTTTAAAACTGCAGGCTTTGAACAACTTTTTGCGTAAAAGCAAACTTTGATCACTACACTGAGAAAAATTTCCGGGCTTTATCCATTCAAAAAGTAACAAACGGATATTTCCAATTGATTTTGATCGGATTTATAAATCAAATTTATAGATCAAATTTATCGGATAGTCCTAAAATTTGATCGGATCGATAGTCTTATAAATCCGATCAAAATCAATCGGAAATATCTGTTTGTTACTTTTTGAACGGACATTTTTCTCAGTGTAGCGATTAACTATGGATAATGTTATATATATATATAGGGCAATTTTATTAACATATAGACAACTCTTCATTTTATACGTATCGAAGAATCGGAAGCTAGTATTTTTAATTATAAGTAGAAATCAGATTAATAATAAATCAAAAGAAATAATCCTACACCTAGAGAAAAATTTCTTCGATTAAAAAATGTTTAAATGTTTAAATCAAAGAAATTTTTTCTTTAACTGTACAGCAAAGAAACATTTCTTTGAATTGAAGAAACCTTTCTCTGGGTGTATTTTTGGTCGAAACTTAATAATATTCATATGCAAATATGTATTTGCAAATATATTTTTCAATTTCATAAATTGCGCCGCGCGCCAGTTTAGTTTGTCAGACTTGAAACGCAAGCATAAACTGAAGTTGAGAGAAATATTAATATCTCAAATTATAGATTGAGATTGATAGATTGAATTTAATATTTTTCCAAAAAACTTCCAAAAAAGAGAAAACAATAACCTCTATTAAAGGAAATTATATCTATTACCTCTAATGCATTATTAAATATCCAGCATGTGGTTAAAGATTCAATCTATCTATGTGATAATTGAAATGTAATTGTTAATGATTCTTAGATAAGTATATTTCCTAAAACTCTACGATAATTCTGCGATAAACAGCTTTAGCGTACATTTTAAATAATAAGATATTGTCTAATTTTTATCAAACAAACACGTTAACCATCCTTGTCGATATTCTTGTTCCAGGCAGCTGCGCGAAGGAACGCTCGCGGAAAACGGCCTACAGAACGACAGTCGGTTAACGTTGCTGCCAAGCGTGGAAACCGGATTGTTGGTAAGTTGAACTCTCGTGTCCTGCACTCGTATGTGAGGGATGTTAATCAAGTCGACCTACGACGCACTTCGGCGCCGTAATGAGTATAGTTATCAACACGATTTTTATCTTCGTCGCCGCGAAAATACATCACCAGCTTATGTGGAAGACTTGGTAAATTCGGTCTGCTCCTCTTTCTTTCTTGATATCAAGGAGAAATATTTTCTGTGTGTGTGTGCGTGTGATTATTAGGAAATTATATTTTATTTATCTATTAAACGTACATTCCAGGCTAAAAATTTAGAAATATTTTTAAAAAATTGACATTTTTTGGAATATTACTTATTCAAGTAAAAATGTTCTTTTTAATAATAATTATTCTTTAGATCTAGTATAACTTATTGGATTTGAAGAATTATTGTTAAAAAAACATTGTTATGGATATTTGAATAATTAATCCAACACGAAAGAACAGTTTTGCTAACGTGCCCAAAAATTTAACTATACAGATATGAAAATAATTTCGTTAGCTATATTACGTAGGATGTTTAAACTGCAGGTTGCGAAAATGTTAAAACTTTTTGCAGCATTGCTCATGCTTGAGTTTTTTCCTACATAGTTATTTTAATGGTTTAATAATGTTATTTACAGATCTATATTTACTTAAATTTTTACAAACAACAAAATTGTTTTTTCCGTGCAAAAATTTCATCTATTTAAAAGTATTTCCAAACTTTTGACTTTATGGAACATATATAAAACAGAGCGATATGATAGACTGATTTCTCAAATTTTTATTGCGATTTTTATTGCCAGATTTATCCGATAGAAATGAAACAGGTTCAGATTCAGGCTTCCATCTGCCGTGTCTCGACAAGTGAAGTTTCCAGCTGGTGTTCGCACGACGGAATACGCCGCCGTCTGGTTTTTCCATCGCGACCGCGATCGCAACCCGGATTCTCGCGCACTTGGCACACCGGGTCCCCGTCCTAGAACGGTTCCTCGCTCGTTCCGCACCGGCGTGGAGGACGCCGGTGACTCGGGCAACGAGGAGAGCGTACACGGAGGTGCGGACAAACACCGTTAACTCTCCGGCGTTCGCGTGTGTATCGCCGGGCCACTTGGTTTCTCGGTCATATCGTCCCCGACACCTTTATCCCTCGATAGCAGGCGGATCCGACCTGCTATCGCGATCAACGTATACCTTATACCCTTGTCCCTTGGCCCTTCGTGTCAAGACAGATCTTGCTGATCTTTAAACGAAACGGCCTTTAAAGTTTCGTTTTTTATTTCGATGTTATTTAGCGACAATTTAACGCTATCGTAACTGATTCACACGAGTCGTGATTATTATATTAAAGTTTGAAAAATATATGTTACAGATTATATTATTTTTGTGTATGCCGAAAGCTCATTAAATTATTTCGTACCTTATACTACATATAATATAATATAGTTATATATAAAAAATATAAGTATGAATTTAACATGGTTTAAAACTCATGATGTTAAATATACCTATATTTTTTAGAGTGTATATTATTATTTACGGTGATGCAATTAAGATGCTGGAGTTATCCTGTTTTATCAATGAAATGTGATTAATTTTTCAATTCACCCCAATCTCGTAATTACTTTTACAGATTTAAAAATCCTTTTCCAGAATTAAAATATAGACACAAAATGCAGTCAACAATTTCAAAACGTAAAAGAATTAGAAAATTATAGTTTTATTATCGCTTCTATGATCGATTCGTGACAACATTGATATAAAGACAGAAGATTTCAAACTTTGTATGTATACAAGTAAAACACAACAACCTAGCATCCCTTAAAAAATTAATGTAAATTAATTTAATTTAATTTTTCATACCACTAATACCATAATTCCATAATTGTACAAATTTATTTTCTATAGTACGGCAAATGTCGACTTTATAGAATTATCTCGTCACACTCGCATACGGGACATCTGGCCGCGGAACGATCTGCTATAGAAATCGGAGCGCGTAAACATATGACGCCCAGGCCATATGACTTCGGGCGGCTGTAATGTTTCGTAAGGTTCGGCCGAAGTAATATATAATGTAACGTAATGTAACGTGACTCTAATTCAACCCTAACCGGTCGCAACACGACATATACAGGTGCTCTTCCGCGTGTAGAACACCAGCCTTTAGGAAACAAGGTGTAGCAACGTCACGGAAACGACTCTCTCCCCTCTCTCACTGTGCCGGCGTTTCCGCTTAAGAATCGTAGAGGATATTGTAGAGCCGGGAAACAAAAACAAAACGAAGCTGAACGTAGTAACGCTCGGAACTTCCTCGACACCGTTTATGAAATCTGAGGAAAAGATACCTGTATAGCCCATCCTATATAATTGCGTAAGCATTCGTTGCAATTGGTTGTAAGAATTGATCAATCACAGTCGAATATGAGGAAAATATTACAATAATTCGATTATATTCGATCAATTCTTATAACTACGATTACACACCAAAAAATATTATTGTATATTGCTAAAGTGATTACTCAATTTATTTTCTTCCTTTTAAATAATCTTGAAGCTATCTTCAATAAAGAATATTTTCTTGATAATAATCTTAAAATATCCCATATAGGGTTTTACAATCGGCCCAGTACCGATTGTCGTAGTTTGGGTACTGAGTAGTATTGGCAACCTACGGGCGTAGTATTGACTAAGTGTCGGATGATAACTTGGGCCCAATACTGGCAGATGATACTAGCCCAACTGTTGTTAGCAGGTACTGTACCAGTGTAGATATTGCGATCGGCCCAGTACTCTGGTAACCACATTTCGGGCATTGGTGCAATATTGGCAATACTACGGGCGCAGTACTGGCTGACAGTACTTCGGTCGTCATTTGACAGCCTGTCGTTTACCAGTGATGGCCCAGCATTGGCTGACAGAACCTTGGCCGTTAGTGGGCAGCCGTTGCGTTGGCTAACCGTTGGTCGTCATAACGGATTTGTGTATATAGTTAAATAGCCAGTCGTTTGCTAGTGATGGCCCAGCACTGGTTGACAGTACTTCGGCCGTCATTTGACAGTCAGTCGTTTGCCAGTGATGGCCCAGCATTGGCTGACAGAACCTTGGCCGTTAGTGGGCAGCCGTTGCGTTGGCCAGCCATTGGTTTCGTTGTCACTACTGGCGACCCTATATGGGAAAACTTATTACAAATTTTATAAAAATTGTATTTAAAGAATTTATTTTTGTTTTTAAAGAATATTATAAAATTGTTCGAAGGAGCGATTTTATATAATAAGCATATCAAATTTATTTTAATTTAATAATCTTGATTGAAGTATTAAACTTACCAGGATTCAGAATATATTATAAATAAATTTGGTGCTTTCGATAAATTTATTACAGATTGGAGGATATATGAACTTTTAAAATACTTGAAACAAATATTTTAAATGTTTATATATCCTCTAATCTGTAATTATTACTTACGTACAGTAAATATTTTTTGTGTGTACGCTTATGCAGTTGCAGAATGGGCTTCACGTAGCGTTTTTTAATCTTTGTCCATTTACGGTACATTAAATAACGAGCCAACAAATTTCTCGAGGTACATCATTAATTAAGTGTACACGCTTCAGCGCTCAATATATATCTGACCAGATACCGCTAACACGAAAATAAAAAGCAAAATTCTAAAAATTCATTTATAAGATAAAAAGTAAATTTCTAAAAATTTTATTTTTTATTTTATTGTTGTAAAAGTGATTTTGTTGCTTAGTTGCAATGATGACATCGTTGATTAGGAATGATTATAATGAGAGCAAATAATATAATTGATATAATTTTTACAATTTTAGAAACATTTTTTATCTCGCGTCTCACTCGTTTCTTCTTTCTAAATTTGTTTGCTTTTTTTTTACCTTTTTTTAAATTTTTGCGGCACACTTTGAGACTCTTTGTGGCACATTGGCTGAAAAATCTTGCTGCAAAGCATTCTTTGCTTTGTCAGGCAATGATGCTGATTTGACTATTGACTATTTGGAATCACTTATTTGCTTCGAGACTAACAATGATAACATTATTGCGTGCATACACAAGATTGGTTTATGATAAGTCCGATAAATTACAAAGAGCACGAATGAAAAAGATATACACGCGAAAGATAAAGCGCCAGCAAAGCTGTTACTGGCTGTTACTATCATAGACATATAAGATAGACCCAGCATTAGTTATATAGGGTAACTCCGGCAAATACGCCGCGCTGGGATTTACGCCGCGGAAGTCAGAAAAAAATAGAAGGAATGGGGGTAATTTTCTCGCAACTTTATGTTATATTAGTATTGAGTTATAATTTCAGCTTCTTACTGTTAATATTAATGAAATTATTGAATCGATTTGTCACTGTGTGTGTAACAAGTAGCATCATCATAAATTATAATCTACACAAAATGATTACTGTAAGGCGTGTAAAAGACCTAGTGGTTATTTCGCGATACATGCATGTAAAGGAATAATAAAGCATGTTGTATAGAGCAAAATACAAGTGCTTTGCTTTCGTATTCTTTATTTAGTTTGTTGAAACCCTTGCATTTTTGCCATATATCCCACCCATTATCTATATATAGTAAAAATGCAAGATTTCAAAAAGTTTATTTTTTAATGCGAAAACTAAATATTTCGGATTTCTAATATTTTTTTTAATAATAGTAGACAGTACAAAGTTTTTACTGATATAGTTCGTTTATTTTAAACATAGTAAATAATACTTAATAAATTAAGTTTTTGATAGGTGCGGCGTATATACCGGAGTTATTACCCTATACTTGGGTTTGATAGAACAGTGCGAGAGGCAAAATATCGAGGCAATTTATCCTTTTTTGCGCATCTTGACAGTAAACCTACTTTGGTAATACTCAAGAATTAGGCTCATTTGACGAGTTTTTGTATGAAATGAACAAAACTGGCAAAAAAATGACATTGAAGTTAACGACTATCCAGATTAGAAAATCTGTCACATTAATGGCATGGAGGGACATGAGAACATGTAAAAGGCTGGAATAAATATTCCGTTTTAATTTCATCAAAATCGGTGAGAAAGATGGAATTCTTGAGTATTATCTTTACTTTTATATCTTATTTTATTTTTTTCAGTAATATAAATGTCAAGATGCGCATACAGAGAAGAATAGATTGCCCCGATATGTTGTTTTTCGCATCGTTCTGCGAAACCCAGCATATACTATAGAAAAGTAAGTATATGGATGCTGGGTCTATCTTATATGTCTATGGTTATTGCTACAACACTTACTTGTAACAAAAATAAGATCATTAGAGCGCAAAGTAGACAAAACAAAAACATACATAGATTTCGTATAGAATATAATACCAGACAGATAATTTAGAATAATTTGCAACTTATCATTTCTAATAAATTAAATTTCCTGGAAAAGAGAGAGACAGATAGAGAAAGAAAATTAATAAACGAATCTTTATAAGTTTTCTAAACTATTAAAAAAACAACTTTAACAAATAATTTTAACATTATAAGGTAACAAACAACATAATACACGTAAATAACATTAAATGATATATATATATATATATATATACTTTTAACATTCGCTTAAAGCTCAAGTATCTCACACTTTTGTCTCACATCGTAAGAGAGAGAGAGAGGGGGGGGGGAGGAAATCTTGAACTTCAACATCTCGTTTGCGAAGAAACTCTCAGTTACGGGCGTTTCTAAGCCTTTCCGGGGGTTAACGGGTTGAAGGCATTAGGGGAAGGGACCCGAGCGGGATTTCTCTCTTTCCTCCCGAGTCTGAAATTGACTCCGACCCGGGCTAGCAACAGCGCGCGCGCACGTTCCCCGGGTCCTTATCGCGCCATGCGACCGAGACTTGCTCGCATGGCTGTCAAGGGGTCCGACCCGCTTGGCTCGGCTCAGCTCTGCTCGGCTCTCTCGGTCACCCGCAGTCAATTTTAAAGTCGGCCTCTGTGTGTTGGCTCGATCTCTGTACGTGCCAATCGAGCCTATGTATATGCGTTGCATGCGCGTCTCCCTTTCTCTCTCCTGCGCGCCCTCGCCTTCAACCCCCCTCCGTCTCTAGCCGCGATCACAGGCCTACAGGGCGTCGCGGAAAAAAAGACACGTCTCGGTGCGTTCCGTAATTATTTCCTGTACGTTTACACGACGGTTGTACTCGTGAATATTCGTCGGGAAATTAGATTCCCAACTAGATACCCGTTAAATATTTTTGACAGATGAAATTATTATTCCAGCTAGGCATATTTTTTACATTTTTTTTTTTTTCAAGAATGGCAATCATTTAGTTGAACTTAATAACTATACTATAAGTCAGAGTTGCCATAAAACTGGAAATCAGGGAAAAATAAAAAAGCATTTTGCAAAATTTTCTGGAAAATTATACAATTCTTGGCTTTTTAAAGGAATTTAATATGCGACATCACACCTACGTCTATTTGGAATACTACCAACTTAACAATTAAATGCAAGCAGTGCTAGTACACATTAATAATATTTACACTGCCCTCCCTCTCGCCTCTCTCTCTCTCTCTCTCTCTCTATGTTAGATTACAATCTCAACAAAATATTTGACGGTTTTTAAACCAGGATGGAAATGCAAAAAATTTCAAAATATTATTGAAAGTATCAGGAAAAATAGTAAAATTTTTTCTGGAAATCAGGAAAGAGTTATGGAATTTTAGAAATTTGTGACAACACTGTAAATACACATTTATGAAAAAATATCTTATACATGTTTATGTATTTCGCAGCATCGCAAATGAATCTGGATTCTTGAATTTGGATTTTTTTTTTTTTTTTTTTTTTTTAAATTACGCCGCCTTCTATCCCAATCAACAATTTTTGTTAAGGAAAAATTCGACAATCTTCCGTGAGCATTTGTGAGTTGCTCCACAAGCTCTTCGATACACCCTGTAGATAATACTAGTGGGTGGTTTTACGGGGCAGGAGGACGAGGCGAGACCTATACGGGCCGGGTTCACACAGCTCGGCTGCGAGAGCGAGCGCCTCGCGATCGAAGAGCAGCGTTTCGTAGCGTGATTTATCTCTGCGCCTTCCTTTTTTCCTCGTCCATGCGCTTGCCCGACGACCTGCTGAGTGAAAGAGAGAACCTGATCGGCTTTTCGGACTTCGTCCAGCGACCAACTCTCGCTTGGCTCGCGAAATCACCGTTAAATGTTGGCAAAATGGCAGAATCCATCTTCCGAAGTTCGATTAATTTTGGTACTTCTGGACAAATTGCGACTCGACGCAACTTTTTTACATAGCATGGTGGTTTTTCCTAACCATTCGTTATAAGGTTTCAGATTCTTTCTCGATTCTTCGAATATACTTCTATATCGAATTATACACCAATATAATTGAACTGAAAATTCTGAACTGATGAAAATTCTCATGACGAATGCACGATTACAGATGTAACATAGGTGGAAAAAAAAAGATTTGTTAAAATAATTAAAAACTTCACTGATTCAGCAAATCTGCAACCGTAATATACAAACAGTCAATTTTCTATGTTGAAGTATTAACGAAGTTGTACAGCTGTGAATAAAATTATCGATTATAGATAATCACATTTATTATAATAGCACAATACAGCAAACATAACTTTCTATCAAAATCAATCCAATATATAGATTACAATTTTTAACAAAACATGTTAGCATAAAATGGCGCGTACTTTTACTGCTGTAATTAAGAAAACTTGTTATATTAACGTCATTAGCAATTTTCATTGTAGTAAAGAATTAGCTGAATTAGCATATTAATAATTATTTACAAACATAATTTCTTTGTTGAATCATCATATCTTTTTAATTATGCTGCGCTACGGAAACGTTATCCGGATGCCTCTCTGTATCATCTTATTCTTGTTTAATCTTGGATGAACAAGGATAAAACGATACACGGAGGCACTCGGGTAACATTTCCGAACGCAGTCTTATACCAGGTATGTAAATATTGTAAATATGTGAAACCGGAATTTTTTAATAGAAAATACACG